>NC_142813.1:24626678-24901935 GCF_049724085.1 Artemia sp. Qi Xiang Cuo
GGTAAAACTCTATACTCTTAACTAAAACTAAATTAAACTAGAACTCTATATAAAACTAAGCTAAAACTCTAAGCTAAAAACTCTAAACTCTTAACTAAAACTAAACTAAACTAGAACTCTAATTAAAACTCTAAGTCTAAGCTAAAACTCTAAACTAAAACTAAACTAAACTAGAACTTCAACAAAAACACAAAACTAAGACTCTAATTTAAAAATTCTAAGCTATTAACTATAACTAAACTAAACTAAGTTAAAACTCTAAGCTAAATCTCCAAGGTAAAACTCCAAACTCTTAAGTAAAACTAAACTTTAACAAAAACTCTAAGATAAGACTCTAAGATAAAACTCTAAACTCTTAACTGTAACTAAACTAAACTTAATCTTAGACAAAAACTCTAAGCTAAGACTCTAAGCTAAAACTATAAACTATTAAATAAAACTAAACTAAAAATATAACAAAAACTCTAAGGTAAGACTCTAGGCTAAATCTCTAAACTATTAACTAAAAATAAACTAAACTATAACTCTAAATAAAACTCTAAGTCTAAGATAAAAATCTAAACTAAATTAGAACTTCAACAAAAAACTCTAAACTCTTAACTAAAATAAACTAGAACTCTAACAAAAACTCTAAGCTAAGACTCTAAGGTAAAACTCTAAACTTTTCACTAAAACTAAACTAAACTAGAACTCTAACAAAAACTCTAAGCTAAGACTCAGCTAAAACTCTAGAAACTCTTAACTAAAACTTAACCAAACTATAACTTTAAGTAAAACTCTAAGCTATGACTCTAAGCTAAAACTCTAAATTCTTAACTGTAACTAAACTAAACTTTAACTCTAACTAAACCTCTAAGCTAAGACTCTATGGTAGAACTCTAAACTCTTAAATAAAACTAAATTAAACTAGAACTCTAAATAAAACTAAGCTAAGACTCTAAGCTAAAAACTCTAAACTCTTACCTAAAACTAAACTAAACTAGAACTCTAATTAAAACTCTAAGCTAAGACCTAAGCTAAAACTCTAAACCCTTAACTATAACTAAACTAAACTTCAACTATAAGTAAAACTCTAAGCTAAGACTCTAATGTAGAACTCTAAACTATTAAATAAACTAAACTAGAAATTCAGCAAAAACTATGAGCTAAGACTCTAAGATAAAACTCTTAACTAAAAATAAACTAAAATATAACTCTAACTAAAACTCTAAGCTAAGACTATAAGCTAAAAACTCTAAATTCTCAACTATGAATAAACTAAACTTAAAATTCAACAAAAACTCTAAGATATGACTATATGATAAAACTATAAACTATTAACTAAAATAAACTATAACTCTAACAAAAACTATAAAATAAGACTCTAAGATAAAAAACAATAAATTATTAACTATAACTAAACTAAAATTAAACTCTAACTATAACTCTAAGCTAATACTCTAAGCTAAAACTCTAAACTAAAACTAAACTAAAACTCTAACAAAAACTCTAGGCTAATACTTTTTGATAAAAATCTAAACTCTTAACTATTAATAAACTAAACTTCAACTCTAACAAAAACTCTAAGCTATAACTATAAGCTAAAACTCTGAACTATTAACTAAAAGTAAACTACACTAGAACTTCAACAAAAACTCTAATCTAAGACTCTAAGCTAAAAACTCTAAACTGTTAACTAAAACTAAAATAAGCTAGAACTCTAACAAAAACTATTAGCTAAGCCTCAAATGCAAAACTCTAAATTCTTAACTATAGCTAAAATAAACTTTAATTTTAACAAAAACTCTAAGCTAAGACTCTAAGGTAAAAAACTAAACTATTAAATAAAAGTAAACTAAACTAGAACTGTAACTGAAATTCAAATTTAAAACATCAAATTCTTAACTAAAATTAAAATAAACTAGAACTCTAACAAAAACTCTAAAATAAGACTCTAAGGTAAAACTCTAAACTCTTAACTAAAACTAAACTAAACTAGAACTCTAACAAAAACTATAATCTAAGATTCAGCTAAAACTTGAAACTATTAACTAAAACTTAACCAAACTATAACTTTAAGTAAAACTCTAAGCTATGACTCTAAGCTAAAACTCTAAATTTTTAACTGTAACTAAACTAAACATTAACTCTAACTATAACTCTAAGCTAAGACTCTATGTTAAAACTCTAAACTCTTAACTAAAACTAAATTTAACTAGAACTATAAATAAAACTAAGCTAAGACTATAATATAAAAACTCCAAACTCTTAAGTAAAACTAAACTAAACTAGAACTATAATTAAAACTCTAAGTATAAGCTCAAAACTCTAAATTCTTAATTATGACTAAACTAAACTTCAACTTCAACAAAACTCTAACCTAAGACTCTAAGGTAGAACTCTAAACTCTTAACTAAACTAAACTAGAACTCTAAAAAAATCTCTAAACTAAGACTCTAAGCTAAAATACTCTAAATTATTAACTAAAAATAAACAAAATTTCAACTCTAACTAAAAATCTAAGATAAGACTCTAAGCTAAAATTCCAAACTATTAACTAAAAATTAAATAAACTAGAACTCTAACAAAACTCTAAGCTATGACTCTATGCTAAAAGTCAAAACTCTTAAATATTAATAAACTAAACTACAATTCTAACAAACACTCTGAGATAAGACTCTAAGCTAAAACTCTATACTATTAACTAAATCTAAACTAAACTAGAACTTCAACAAAAACTCTAATCTCAGACTATAAGATAAAACCTCTAAAATCTGAACTAAAACTAAAATGAACTAGAACTTTAACATAAACTATAAACTAAGAGTCTAAGCCAAAACTCTAAACTCTTAACTATTACTAAACTAAACTTCAACTTTAACAAAAACTCTAAGCTAAGTCTCTAAGGTAAAACACTAAACTCTTAACTAAAAGTAAACTAAACTAGAACTCTAACAAAAACTCTAAGCTAAGACTCTAAGGTAAAACTCTAAACTCTTACCTAAAACTAAACTAAACTAGAACTCTAACAAAAACTCTAAGCTAAGACTAATCTAAAATTCAAAACTTTTAACTGAAACTTAACCAAACTATAAATTTCACTAAAACTCTAAGCTATGACTCTAAGCTAAAACTCTAAATTCTTAACTGTAACTAAACTAAACTTTAGCTCTAACTGAAAGTCTAAGCTAAGACTCTAGGCTAAAACTCTATGCTCTTAACTAAAACTAAATTAAACTAGAACTCTATATAAAACTAATATAAGACTATAAGCTAAAAACACTAAACTCTCAAGTAAAACTAAACTAAACTAGAACTATAATTTAAACTCCAAGTCTAAGATAAAACTATAGACTAAAAGTACACTCAACTATAGCTTCAACAAAAACACTAAAATCAAAATCTAATCTAAAAACACTAAGCTATTAACTAAAACTGAGATATACTAAAACTCTAATCCAATACTATAATATAAAACTATAAAATATTAATTAAAACTAAACTTTAAAAAAAAATCTAATATAATACTATAAGATAATACTATAAAATATTAACTATAAATAAAATAAGATTCATCCGTAAATAAAAATCTAAGATAAGACTCTAAGCTTAAACTCTAAAAGCCTAACTATAACTAAACTAAAAATCTAACTAAAACTCTAAGCTGAGAATATAAGCTAAAATTCTAAACTATTAACTAAAAATAAACTAATCTATAACTCTAATTAAAACTCTAAGTCTAAGATAAAACTTTAAACTAAATTAGAACTTCAACAAAAAACTCTAAACTCTTAACTAAAATAAACTAGAACTCTAACAAAAACTCTAAGCTAAGACTCTAAGATAAAACTCTAAACTTTTCACTAAAAATAAACTAAAGTAGAACTCTAACAAAAACTCTAAGCTAAGACTCAGCTAAAACTCGAAACTATTAACTAAAACTTAACCAAACTATAACTTTAAGTAAAACTCTAAGCTAAGACTCTAAGCTAAAACTCTAAATTCTTAACTGTAACTAAACTAAACTTTAGCTCTAACTAAAACTCTAAGCTAAGACTCTATGGTAGAACTCTAAACTCTTAACTAAAACTAAATTTAACTAGAACTCTAAATAAAACTAAGCTAATACTCGAAGATAAAAACTCCAAACTCTTAACTAAAACTAAACTAAACTAGAACTCTAATTAAAACTCTAAGTCTAATCTAAAAACTCTAAATTCTTAATTATGACTAAACTAAACTTCAACTTCAACAAGAACTCTAACCTATGACTCTATGGTAGAACTATAAACTCTTAACTAAACTAAACTAGAACTCTAACAAAAACTCTAAGCTAAGACTCTAAGATAAAAAACTCTAAATTCTTAACTATAACTAAACTAAACTTCAACTCTAACTATAACTCTAAGCTAAGACTCTAAGTTAAAACTATAAACTCTTAACTAAAACTAAACTAAACTAAAAGTCTAACTAACACTCTGAGCTAAGAGTCTAAGGTCAGACACTAAACTCTTAACTAAAACTAAACTAAACTAGAACTCTAACAAAAACTCTAAGCTAAGACTCAGATAAAACTATAAACTCTTAACTAAAACTTAACATAACTATAACTTTAATTAAAACTATAATATATTACTATAATATAAAAATATTAATTCTGAACTTGAAATAAACTAAAATATAACTATAAATAAAACTCTAAGCTAATACTCTATGGTAAAACTCTAAACTATTAACTAAAACTAAACTAAACTAGAACTATAAATAAAAGTAAGCTAATAATCTAAGCTAAAAACTCTAAACTCTTAAATAAAAATAAACTAAACTATAAATCTAATTAAAACTATAAGTATAAGATAAAACTCTAAACTACAACTAAAATAAACTATAACTTCAACAAAAACTCTAAACTAAGACTCTAATCTAAAAAAACTAAACTCTTAACTAAAACTAAACTAAAACTCTAATATAATAATCTAAGATAAAACTCTAAACTCTTAATTAAAACTAAACTTTAAAAAAAAATCAAATATAAGACTATAATATAAAACTATAAACTATTATATGTTAATAAAATAAAATTAAACTTTAAAAAAAACTCTAAGCTAAGACTCTAAGCTTAAACTCTAAACTCTTAACTAAAACTAAAATAAACTAGAAATATAAAAAAAAATCTAAGATAATACTCTAAGCTAAAACTCTAAACTCTTAAATAAAACTAAACTAGAACTATAATTAAAACTATAAGTCTAAGATAAAAAATTAAACTAAACTATAACTTCAACAAAAAAATATAAAAAAAGACTCATCTAAAAACTCTAAACTATTAACTAAAAATAAACTAAACTAGAACTCTAATACAACCTCTAAGATAAGACTCTAAGCTAAAACTCTAAACTAAAACTAAACTAAAACTCTAAGATAGTTCTCTAAGATATAATATCAAACTATTAACTATAACTAAACTAAACTAGAACTCTAACACAAACTAAAAGATAAGACTCTAATCTAAAACTCTAAACTCTTAACTATAACCAAACTAAACTATAACTCTAACACAAACTATAAGATAAGACTATAATCTAAAACTCTAAACTCTTAAATAGAATTAAAGAAAACTATAAATCTAACAGAAAATATAAGCTAATACTATAATCTAAAAAACTCGAGACTATTAACTATAACTAAACTAAACTAGAACTCTAGCACAAACTATAAGCTGAGACTCTAAGTAAAACTCTAAATTCTTAACTAAAACTAAACTGAACTAGAACTCTAACTAAAACTCTAAGCTATGACTCTAAGGTAAAACTCTAAACTCTTAACTATAACTTTACTAAAACTAAACTATAACAAAAACTCTAAGCTAAGACTCTAATCTAAAAATCTAAAGTCTTAAATATAACTAAACTAAACCTCAACTTTAAAAAAAACTATAAACTAATACTATAAGATAAAAATCTAAACTATTAAATTTTTATAAAATAAAAAAGAAAATAAAAAAAAAATATATCATACTACTATAAGATAAAAACTCTAAACTATAAACTAAAACTACACTAAACTATAACTATAACAAAAACTCTAATCTAAGACTCTAATATAAAATTCTAAACTCTTAAATATTACTAAACTCAACTTCAACTTTAACAAAAACTATAAGCTAAGACTATAAGATAAAACTCTAAACAATTAACTAAAATAAACTAAACTAGAACTTCAACAAAAACTCTAAGCTAAGACTCTAAGCTAAAAACTCTAAACTCTTAACTAAAACTAAAATAAACTAGAACTCTAACAAAAACTCTAAGATAAGACTATAAGCTAATATTCTAAACTATTAACTAAAACTAAACTAAACTAGAACTCTAACTAAAACTCTAAGCTATTACTATAAGTTAAAACACAAAAATCTTAAAAAAAACAAAAATAAACAAGAACAATAAAAAAAACTCTAATATAATAGTATAAGATAAACAACTCTAAAATCTTAAATAAAAATAAACTATAACTCTAAGATAAGTCTCTAAGTTAAATCTCCAAACTCTTAACTATATCTAAACAAAACTATAACTGTAACAAAAACTCTAATCTAAGACTCTAAGATAAAACTCTAAATTCTTAACTATTACTAAAATAAACTTCAACTATAATAAAAACTCTAAGCTAAGACTCTAAGATAAGACTCTAAACTATTAAATAAAACTAAACTAGAACTTCAAAAAAAACTCTAAGCTAATACTCTAAACTCTAAACACTAAACTAAAAATAAAAAAAAAAATAACTGTAACAAAAACTCAAAAATAAGACTCTAAGCTAAAATTCTAAACTCTTAACAAAAACTAAACTAAACTAGAACTCTAACTAAAACTCTAAGCTAAGACTCTAAGGTAAAACACCAAACTCTTAACTAAAACTAAACTAAACTAGAACTCTAACTGAATCTCAAAGGTAAAACATCAAACTCTTAACTAAAATTAAACTAAACTAGAACTCTATAAAAAAAACTCTAAGTTAATACTCTAAGCTAAAACTAGAAACTCTAAACTAAAACTTAGCCAAACTAAAACTTTAAGTAAAACTCTAAGGTATGACTCTAAGCTAAAACTATAAATTCTTAACTGTAACTAAACTAAACTTTAACTCTAACTAAAATTCTAAGCTAAGACTCTAAGGTAAAACTCTAAACTCTTAACTAAAACTAAACTAAACTAGAACTCTAACAAAAACTCTAAGCTAAGACTCTAAGCTAAAACTCGAAACTCTTAACTAAAACTTAACCAAACTATTGCTTGGTGTTGGAGCATTCAAAAAAGCAGTATAGTAAAGTTGTGGGTGAAAAGGATGGGTACTCCAATTTGTAAAATGGGTTTAGGACGGTCACTAAGAAAAGAACTTGTTCTGAAATGCCTTTGAAAAGTATTGCTTGGTCTTGTAACATTCAAAAAGCTGTAAAGTAAAGTTGTGGGTGTAAAGGATGGGTACTTCAATTTGTAAAATGGGTTTAGGAGGGACATTAAGAAAAAAACTTCTGAAATGCTCTTGAAAAGTATTGCTTGGTGTTGGCGCATTCAAAAAGCTGTACAGTAAAGTTGTGTGTGAAAAGGATGGGTACTTCAATTTGTAAAATGGGTTTAGGATTGACATTATAAAAAGAACTTGTTCTGAAATGCCTTTTAAAAGTATTGCCTGGTGTTGGGGCATTCAAAAAGCTGTAAAGTAAAGTTGTGGGTGAAAAGGATGGGAACTTCAACTTGTAAAATGGGTTTAGGAAGGACATTAAGAAAATAACTTGTTCGGAAATGCCCTTTGAAAAGTATTGCTTGGTGTTGGAGCATTCAAAAGGCTGTAAAGTAAAGTTTTGGGTGAAAAGGATGGGTACTTCAACTTGTAAAATGGGTTTAGGATGGACATTAAGAAAATAACTTGTTCTGAAAAGATATAATAAAGCCTTAAAAAAGTATTAAAAAATGTGGGCTCAAGGGTCCTGGGGGGGGCGGGGGGACGTGGGGGGACGGCAGGCTTCCTGGGAGGCTGGGTGGGGGGATCGAAACCCTTTGGGGTTGGGGTAGAGGACCTCACGACACTGTTCAAATGGAACTAGTGTATTATAACGACCACAGAGTTTCACCCTGAAATTCTCTTCTAAAACCTCTTCTAAAATCATCTTTTAAAATGTCTCTAACTGTTTCTCCGAAATAATTCCCTAAAATGTCTAAAACGGTTTCGTCCAAATAACCCCTAAGCGTAATTTCTGCGTGTTCCTTTTGTTTTTGGCATCCCTGCGCTATCACATTTCAAATTACTAAGAAACCCTTTCGTGAATCAATAATTCCCCTTAGAAACAACAAATTAATTCCCCTTTCTTGAAAAATCAATCAACCATGACATCATCTGTCATACATTAAAAAACTTTGCCCCGGAAACAATTCTACTGGTCGAACTCCAAAGATATTAATAAACTTTGCCCCGGAAACATTCTCTTGGAAATACATCAAAGACATTAATAAACTTCACCCATTCCTTTTTCATGACAAATCAATCAATCTTGACATCACCTGTCAGACATTAATCAATAATCCAGAAAGCATCCATCAAAGTGTGAAAATTCCTGTTTTTTCATTCTCACTGACAAAAACCATAAAACAGACATGAATTACTGTTGACATCCATGAAAAACAACAAATAAATTGACCAACACACATAACCGTCCAAGAAACAACCATAAATGTGAGAAAATTCCTGTTTTTTCAAGTGAGAAAAATTCTGTTTTTTCATTCTCAGTGAGAAAACCATAAACCACGTGGTAATGTCGGGACCTTTAGGGTCCTTTCTACTTTCTACTTGTTCTTGGGCTGTTGTGCGGCAATCTTGACCACGTTTTAGACAGTGTTATGCCTTATGGGCCTAATGATTTAGTCCAGTACAGACTCTCTACGAAGGTAACGAACGTGGTGACGATTTCAAAAATGCTTAGCTACTCATGAGTATTCATTAATAGGAAAACTTGTATCACAAATCAGACTATTAATGTAAACAAGTATGGCAGTCTTTGGCTATAGTTTCGCATATTCAAAAGAAGAAAAAAAAACAAAAAAAAACCGCTGTAGCTGCTGCCTTGTAGATTGCACAAGTCTATCGGACTATGTCCAAACGAGCGATGTAAGCCTGATTGTAGAAGCATAAGAAAATGTATGGGTTTTCCGCTCTCAAGATCAACATTGCGATTTTCGCCGTGTACGAGACATCCGAAACAGTGGAAAAGTAATGCAAAACAGGGTTTTCGATTTTGTTTTCTTTTAGGAGAGATACTTGCAGCTTAAACATTCACTTATATTCCTTACCCTCTTACGTCGTTCATCTGCACCTAACTTAAACTAAAGCTGCAGTTCCACTAGACTGAACGCACTCGTCTGCCGTCGCGTTTGCTCTAACACACTTGAGGCGTTTTAAGAGGGGAGTATCGACATCTAAGTTGCGCGATACATGTATCTTTCTTTTCCCGTCAGACTTGGCCTGCATGATAAAGGTAAGGGTCACACTTTTGAGCGAATTCCTATGATCTGTTTTGACGTCTTTCAACGTAGAAAAGAACTGCTCTACAACTGCGGTCGAAAACAGCAAGGTCAAAAGATACTGCATAATCCCAACTATGTTTGGGAATCTCTGTGTACCATTTGGCGTTTTCAAAGAAGCCACATTAAGCCAGAAATCACAGACGTCTGTCACATCTGGAAGATCAAAAATCAGTAGACTCCGCTATTCTTCTATAATTTTTCGTACATCCCACGATGGTGCCTTATACCGCTGAAGAATCTTTTGGAGAAGAGTGACAGCACCGATATCCAAAGCTTTCACAGGGTCAAGTATTTCGCACAATGTAAACAGTTCATCTTCAAATGAAAATCGCTGCTTGATGTGCTTCATTGCCTCTATATACAACTTCCGAGTACATTCATAGATGACTTTCACTTCACGTTTATCTGCTTTTGTACTCGGGTCTGATTGTAAGGTCTGAAGAGACTCTTGAGCTGCAACTCCCAAGTACACATCTTCCACTGCAAGGTATTCACTTGCGTTGTCGGGGTCAAGATTCAAAGGCGAGGTTGATCTGACATAGCTGGTCCTCATGAACTTCATGGCCAGTTTTCTCAAGAGTATCTCCACCTCTAATTTTATTTTGTGGAACAACGGTTTTTCACTTTGGAAAAGAAGATTGAAATCTGTAAAGGGCTCCAGTACATAGAGCTGGAACTCAAGCTGAATCCGAAGCAGTGGATTCTTTAGGGCTTGCCATGCCCTGTCGTTTGCGTGAGTGGGATCTTCAGCTACTATTAACTGAAAGTAGCTACAAAGTGCATCCCAATTCTGCAATAGTCGCTGAACGCACATCCGAAGTGATAGCCAACGTGTCTGACCTGGGGCAAGCACATTCAGGACGGGGGTGTCAGTAAATAGCCGATATAGTTCAAACTCAGAGCGCCTTTTGGCACTCATGTTGAAGTGATTGTATACAGTCCGACATAGATATTCCAGTTGTTTTGGCAATTGTTTGCAAGCATAAGAAGCCACCAAATGAATTGAATGGCTGCTGCACTTGTAACACAACACAGATGGGAATTTTTCTTTGATTCTGCTGACAACGGAGTTCTCACACCCAAACATAGTATTGCAAGTGTCTGCACAGAACCCAACCCAGTTCTCCGTAGGTATCTTTTTATCTTCAAGGACTTTGCACAGCAGATTGAAAATAGTTTCCGCCTTCCCGTCGGAACACTCAACCATATCTAGAAGGTCGACTCCTACTTCGAAATCCTTATTGCAGAACAAAACTGCAATTGCAAGTTGTTTTTTTACTGCCACATCAGTTGTTTCATCAAAAATGATTGAAAAAGGCGTGAATCTCAACTGATAACACAGAACTTCATTGTAGTGCGGTCCTAATGCCTGTCTGATCACATTTGTCACATTTTGCTTGCCCAGCCTAATTTTTTCAACAACAGCTTTGTGTGGCAAACTTTTCAGAAAAGGTACAAGAGTTTCTACAAATGATAAAGGCAGATTGTTTTCGACAATGAAAGCAGCAAACTTGGCCTTTAGGCTTTCTTCTTCGTTTTTGTAAGTGGTAAGGACATGATCAATCCTTGTAGTGAGCTTTCTTGAAGCCTCTAATTTCCTTTCACTGTGCTTCGCACTCTTTGCATGTTTTTGGAGTTCGGATTTACCACAACACAAGGACTAACTACGGTGTGAACAGAAAGCCTTTTCACCAGATGACTTGTCCTTTGCAAACCACCCTTTAAATTCAGGGACTTTCAGCTACCTGTGTCTGAATTTGGGTTTTTTCCTCTGTGCCTTATTTCTTGGGAAGGATCTTTTTTCTTCTCCCTTTCTTTTCCGCCTTTCTTCCCCACTAAAATATTCAATGTCAGTTTCAGAAGATGACGAGCTGTCCGACATGATGGTACTTCCTGTAAGCAGACTTGATAAGTAAAATGTAATAAGTGTATTACAGCAAAGGATCTATAAAGTATGCTTTACTTCAAAAAGAAAGAAATTCACTGTCTCTTTACTGTTGAACGCTGGTCTTCTTAAATCAGAATTTCATTTTAACAGAGATATTAGGAAAAGATGAACCTGTGAAGCACATTGAATAATTGTGTAGATGATATTGAATTAATCTCGTAGATGATAGGATTGCTGTTTTCTATACAGTTTGACTGAATAATTGTAGCTTTCTTGATCTCAATAATAAAACAAAGAAAAGAAAAAACGAATGTAAATTATATAGTCTATGACACTTTTTGATATATTAAAACAAAGCTAATCTATGACACAGGCTACACCAACCTGAAAAAGCCTGATTAAATCTACTGTACGATAGTCAGAGTAGCCTTAAAGGAAATTGAAACCCTCTTGACGTTTTAAACCTTCCTTGTAGGATACCCAAGTTATAGCCAGTCAGGAACTCTACTCTTTTGAGACTATCGCGAAATAGAGCCAACTTTGCCTAATAAGTAGATATGCTACTACTTAGTGAATGCCCAAAACGAGATACAATCCCAAAAGAGCTACTTTCCACTCAGGAGAAGATCTACCAGTTTTTCTCCTAAGTGGAAGTTAACTGTGCTTGGGAATTATTTCACTTTGGGTATTACTGACAAGAGACAGATTCTCTCATTAGAGGAAGTTGCCTGGGCTGGGTGATGATTGCAAAATAGTAGAGTTCCTGACTGGTTAGCTATAGCCTACTGCTAAGACTTTTCATTATTTTCATTGATCGAGTGAAACATTACCTGTCAGAGGCTGGTGTCATCCGGTTTGCAGATGACACTTTGCTCTTTCTGGCAGCGCCTTCACTTGATGTTTTATATAATAAAATTCATAATGCAGTTTCTGAATTTCTAACTTTTTCTCAGCAAAATATGTTAACCCTAAACTTTTCTAAAACCTTTTTCATTATATTTTCTAGACTTTCGTCTAGTGCTGGAAATGACCATATCACGGTTCAAGAAAATGTGATAAAGAGAGTAGCAACAACGAAGTATTTGGGGTTTTTAATTGATGAAAACCTGTCGTGGAAAAACCATTCAAGTGCAATAGCTAAAAAATCAAGCAGAGGCCTTGGGGTGATGCGAAGAATTAAAAATCTAGTCCCAAAAAAGATCCTGAAAATGATTTATTTTTCTATATTTTACCCATATATTAGCTACGGATGCTCTATATGGGCAAGTAATTTTGTTACATGTTTCAAAAGAGTACAAAAACTTCAGAATAGAGCTGTAAAATTAGTATCTGAATTTGATGATTCTGATGAGGTTCCTGCTCATGAGCATTTTAAAAAGAATAAGTTAATGGATGTATCCCAAATTCGAGATTACCAAGTCGCGATTTTCTCGTATAAATATTTGAATCAGCTGCTCACCCCTGCTTTTGAAAATATTTTTACTTTTAATAAAGACCGTCATGATCATAATACAAGAAAAGCTAAAGACCTAACTCATGAGTTTAGGAGCACCACTCGGGCACCTTTTGTGATTCGCCATTATGGTCCCCATGTTTGGAATATATTGCCCGAGTGTGTGAAAAATGCGCCTAGTCTTCCGGCTTTCAAGTCACGGGCAAAGAAGTTTCTTTTATCTCGTGAGTGAAGTTGGTGTTATGCCCACTCCAGGTTGTCATTCTATTTAAGGTATTTCCCCGATTTAGCTTGCTGTTTTTCTTTTTTCTTTTTTTTTCTATCTACTTCTTGTCTTTTCCTCTTTCTCTCTTTTTTCCTTTATTCCTTCGTCAGATAATTTTCTTGTGTGTTGAGAAGCAAGGTATGAATGTTATTTTAATTAGCTGAGAGTGATAACCTCGCTTGCCCTTTCAAGCTTATTGCCTTTCTTGGCAGGCGAAAGGCGAATAGTGTTTGTTTACTTTTTTAATAAATGTATATCTCATATCTCATATCTCATTAATAAACTCCAGTTGACTAAAAAAAAAAGAGAAACTCTTTTTTTCTCCTTCCATACCCCGGATCCAGACACATGCAGCACATGCAGGGTACATGTAGACTACATGTAGGCTATCCTGCTTGGTGTAGAATCCATTTATTGTGTCCTGAGTGGCCATAGTGCTGTTCATGATAGCTACGATGGTTCAAGTGTGCTTCGCAGATCAGTTCTGGACAAATTCTGGGTAATGTCTCTGTTAGAATTAAACTTGACTTCAAGAAGAGTACCAGAATTACCAGTCTTTTACCGATCTACATGCCTAGACCCAGACCCAACTTGCATTCTTCTTTTGAGTAGGCTATTTTGAGATTTTAAAACATTCTGAACCTGTGAAGCACATGGTGTCACTAAATCATGGTGGCCTAGCTCTCCTGTAGGCTACTATGTTGGCAATAGACTTTCTAATCTTATACTGGCATTGGAAGAAAGTATCACCTTAACTTTCCTCAGATCTTGAAATTAACTGAAATATAGAGCAGATTGAAGCACAGCATGTGCAAATTTTCAAAAATTATGCCTTGTCAAACTGTCGCTGCTAATGCTAATGACTTTCTGAAAATCCCTAACAGAATTGGCCTTCTAATTTTACTAGTTCGAAAATCCTTTTTTATTGGAGTTGGAGACTCCAGTAATCTAGAAAAATACACTAATCCGAAAAATATCCGTTTTTTTTACTGAAAATCCGACAAAATTCATAAGTCCGACACGAACTTTTTTTGTCCGACAAGAGGGCCGAAAATCCGACAATGTCGGAAAAATCCGACACAGTGGAAGCACTGCTACTAACTACCTATTTTCATGTATGTATTGGAATAAATTAATTTAAAATTAGTTTCTTCAAAATTAGTGTTCCAATGTTGAAACCAAGGTTCGCGTTCAAGAGAAATCTGACTTGTCTACCCGTGAAAAGATCTAATGTCGCTTATGTTTATATCTGCAAAAACGTTCTCCGGAGCACTCGCACCTCGGTCCGGGTTTTTATAATGGGTGAGATAGAGAATGATCATACTGCTAATTCTATAAACTGTGATGCTAACATTAGGTAAAGTTCATAACTTTCACCCCTCCCCCTGGGGACTTCAGGGGATTAAGTCATCCTATAAGACATATTTATCATATTTTCGACCATGCTGAACAAAATGGCTATCTCAAAATTTTGATCGGGTGACTTTGGGAAAAAATTAAGCGTGGGAGGGGGCCTAGTTACCCTCCACTTTTTTGGTCAGTTAAAAAGGGAACTAGAAATTTTAATTTACGTTCCAATAAACCCTTCCATGATATTCTAGAACCAATAGGTCTATACTATCACCCCTGGGAAAAAAATCAATAAAAAACAAAAACAAATAAACGCGCATCCGTGATCTTTCTTCTGGCAAAAAATGTAAAATTCCACATTTTTCTAGATAGGAGCTTGAAACCTCTACAGTAGAGGTTCTCTGATACGCTGAATATGATGGTGTGATTTTCATTCAGGTTCTATAACTTTTAGGGGGTCTTTCACCCTTTTTTTGAAAATCAGCCAAATTTTCTCAGGCGCCTAACTTTTGATGAAAGTTATAAATTGGAAATCAGCATTGAAATCTGATTCGTTTGATGTATCTATTGGTATCAAAAACCCGTTTTCTAGAGTTTCGGTTACCATTGAGCCGGGTCGCTCCTTACTTACAGTTCGTTACCACGAACTGTTTGATTGGTTATTGGGAGGCTTATACGAACATCCCTTCCATAACAGCCATATATACCCCGAGGGCATAACTTACAACGTCTAACTCCGGGCTCTGGGGGGTTGTTTCAAAACCGCAGTTTTTGATATCTCAACTATGTTTAATAAAATGTCTATCTCAAAATTTTTATTTGATGCATTTCAGACGGCTTTGGAAAAAGAAGGCATGGGGGGGGGGGGAGGCTAGTTGCCCTCGGATATCTTTTGACTATTAAAAAGTGAACTCGAACTTTTAATTTCCAATCAAATGAGCCCCCTCTGAAGTTTATACGAGCATCCCTTTCATAAGAACCATATATGCCCCAGGGCATAACTTAACACGTCTGCACCGGGCCCTGGGGGGTTGTGTTGACACCTGAGTTTCTGAATTTTGAACAATTTTTAACTTAATGACTATCTCAAATTTTGTATCTGATGCATTCGGGAAAAGGGGCGTGGGGGGGGGGGGAGGGTAGTTGCCCTCCAATCTCTTTTGACTCTCAAAAACTGAACTAGAACTTTCAATTTCCAAACAAATGAGTCCTCTCTTAAGTTTTTTCAAGCATCCCTTCCATAAGAACCATATATTCTCCCAGGTCATAACTTACAACACCTGCAATCGGGCCCTGGGGGCTGTGTTAACGCTGGATTTTTTATTTTATGGTCTTTGAACTATTTTTTAAAGAAATAGCGATTTCAGTTTTTATCAGATGCATTCGGGAAAAAGGAGCGTGGGGGGGGGGCTGGTTACCCTCCAATATTTTTGACGTTACAACGCATTCTTAAAAAAAGACTTATATATATGCCCCCAGGGCATAACTTACAACCCTTGCCCTTAGGGCTGGGGGGGTTGTCATCCTAAAAGACTTAATTCCCGGAATTTTAAACTACGTTGAACATAAATAGGTATCTCAAAATTTTGATTGGATGTGTTTGGGGAAAAGGTGGGTGTGAGAGGGGGGTTTGGTGCCCTCCAATCATTTTCGACTATCAAAATTGGTACCAGACCTTTGAATTTCCCATCGAATGAGTCCTTTTTGAAGTTTCTACGACAAAGCTGTCTATAAAAACCTTATATGCCCCCAGGGCATAACTTATAACCCTTTCCCTGAGGGCTCTGGGGGAGTGTCCTCCCCAAAACCATAATTTCTATTTGGAAATCAACTACGCTGAACAAAATGGCTATCTCAATTTTGATTGGATGTGTTTGGGGAAGGGGTGTTAGTTGCCTTCCAATCACTTTTTACCCTTAGAAAGGACACTAGAACTCGATTTCCAATCAAATAAGCCTCTTTCGATGTTTCTACGATGACCCCTCCCATATGAAGTGCCTCTGGGAAAAAAAATAAATAATAAAACATTAGAGCCGTAAGGCCTTTACTATAGGCAACGCTATAGCGTTGTCTCTGACTATATGCGTCTTCAACAGTCTTGAAAAGTATAAACAACATCAAATTGAATATTTGGTGTATAATTTATTAATTGTTCGAAGATCCTTCAGTTCAAGAATTGATTTCACTGTAATTTTATTTTTTATTTGCAATGCTGTAAGAACTGGAAAAGAAAATATGTGTAATGTAATTTGTTTTCAGTTAAGCGCCAATAACGCAGTAGGCTTTTGGTTTTTATTTACAGTTAAGGAAGAGGGCAGTATCCAAACTCTTGTTTGTAGTGAAACTATATGTGTCTTGAACAACTTTAGAAAGAACTAATAAATTAAACTGAAAATTTTATGTATAATGATATTAATTGCTGAAACCTCATCAGTTCAATATTTTACCATGATTTTAATGTTTATTTTCGATATCAAGTATAAAAGACAATATTTGTAATAAAATTGGCTTTCAGTAAAGCGCCAATGACGCAGTAGGTTTTAGACTTTTACAGTGAGAGAAGGAGGCGATACCCAAACTCTTGTTTGTAGTGGTTTTTGGTTCGTTTCAAGCTTGATTTGCATATTCAGTCAAAGCATTACTCGTTCTAAGATCTATTTATTCATTTATATTATTACTTGTATGTTTTTTGCTATGATTGTTTATTCAATTTCTGTTCGTTTTGAGTTTCATTTATTCTCTAATAGTAATTTCTGGTCTTTTTGAGTTCGAATCTGCTGAGCTCAAGTTTAAAATGGCTTTACTTTTCTTTGAAAAACTTATTTTCGGAAAGTTTTTTTTTAATTAATTATACGGAAAAGCTATACGCATGCAAGTATTAAAAGGTTACATAAGCAATATCTTAGGTTGGCACTGCTCTATCAAAGCTATTAATACCGTTTAAGGAGTTAATTGGAAATTCAAAGTTCTAGTACCCTTTTTAAGAGTCAAAAATGATTGGAGGGCAATTAGCCATCCTCTTTAGCTCATAATTTTCCCAACACCTCCAATCAAATTTTAAGACAGCCATTTTGTTCAGCATAGCTGAACGGTCTTGTAACTATATCTCTAGGGCTATTGCATCGGTCAATTTCCCCCCTCCCCCACAGCTATGCAATTTGCCCTTTATGCTTAAAAACCAAATGGTGCTTTAAGATTAAATCTAAACGCACTGTGTATGCTGGTTGCCAATCAGACGTCTCAGTAATATCCCAAGAAAGACGGAGGGCACTAAGTTCAAACTTTCAGGGCTACTTCTTGTACTGCTTCTGCTCTTAAAATGTAACTAAATCAAAAGAGTCTAAGTGTATTCAAGCTGTCAAAGAGCATAGATGAAACTTTTTTCGAATGGTATTAAGTTTCATTTTTCAGATCAACTAGAGGAGGTTTGAAACTAAATTAAACCCCACTAATTTTGTCAAGATTTTAAAAAGGGTGTAGCCTTTGTTGTTAAAATTAAAGTTTCTCCAGCATACACATAGCAGGCCAAACTATGAATTCTTGAAATAAAACCGAACAGACTTAAACTATTATTTTATTTTCCCTAAAAAAGACCTTGTTAATATAAAACCTACAGAAATTAATTAAAAAAAACTTTCCAAAAAATATTTTTTTCAAAGAAAGTGAAGAACTCCATTAAACTAAAAATGAGAAAAAAAAAATCAAATAATCTACCTAGCGTAAAACTACCAGAAATGAGTATCAATAAATAAACGAAACCAAAAACGAACAGAAATTACAATAAATAACCGAGTCAATCTCAAAACGAGCAGAAATTAACATAAGTGGGGCTCAAAACTCCTATGCCTTCCTAAGGTCCGAACACAATTTACACTTTACTGATTTTTTTTTTAATGTTTTCACTTTTATAACTTCAATAAATCAAACATTATTAAGATTTTAAGGACTAAATATCACCATATATATATATATATATATATATATATATATATATATATATATATATATATATATATATATATATATATATATATATATATATATATATATATTAAGCTGACAATGCACATTCATTTGTAATTTTTTCAGTAAAGTGCAAATTATGTTCTGGCCTGTGGAAGGCATAGGAATTTTGAGCCCTACTTATGTTAATTTCTGCTAATTTGAGTTTTACTCGGTTATTTAATGCAATTTCTGTTCGTTTGGCTTTTTCTTATTTATTGATGCAGATTTGTTGTAGTTTTACGCCAGGTAGATTATTTGATTCTATTTTTGCTCATATTTAGTTTAATGAAGATCTTCACTTTTCTTTGAAAAACTTATTTTGTAAAAAAAAGTTTTTTTAATTATTATTTTATAAAAATGTCAAATTGTGTATTTTTGCAAGGAAAAAGATCATTGAGGTGAGTTTAATTGCTTTTTTTCGCTTGTGTTATTTTGTTTGGTGTTTTTCTGGGGACAGCCAATAGTCAATGGCACTAGATAATAATGAGAGCCAATCGAATCAGAATTGAAATTTCTAGAGCCCCTTTTTATGTGACCAAAAAGATGGGAGCGTAACGAACCCACACTTTTTTCCCCTAAGACACTTGATCACAATTTTGAAGCAGCCACTTCATTCGGAGTAGTTGAAAAAACTATGCCTCTCATGATGACATGACCCCCCACAGCCCCTGGGCATAGGGTTCTAAGTTATGTAATTTGAGCTTAGCTTAAATAAAACATAGTATTTGTTGTTGGGAAACATACAGAATTTTTCAGGTGTGTTTTATGTAGTGGGGTGGGGGCATTTCCCACGGATATAATTTTACATGGGGAGAAAAGTTTTCGGGGGGAACTTTGCTGGTGAAATTTTACACGGTAGGGGGAAAAAGATTTCCCGGCATGATTGAAAAATGTCAGGAAATAAATATATAAACAAATTTTCACTGAAAGTAAGGATCAACGTTATACCGAAAACGAACAGAAATCATTCCGTATATGAGGGTGGCTGCCAATTCTTTAAAAAAAGACTCCTGAAATACAAGGGCCGTTAGATTTGAATGATAAGCATTATTAAAGAGGTTTTTGACTTTAGCGTAAAGACCGACGTGTAACGAAGAAGCAGCCCCCCGAAAACACGGAGTAATTTCTGTTCGTTTGATTTTTTAATGATGCTCCTTGCTTTCAGTTGAAAAAACTTGTTTTTTACTTAATCAGCATAAAAAGCCTATTCTTTTGATGTGTAAAATTTTGTCAATTTTTCTTTTTAGAGTTTTGGTTACTATTGGCCCGAGTCACTCCTTAATTTCCGTTTGCCCTGCTCTTTATGCATAGCATTGAAAAGATCCAAAAGTTTAGTATTTAGTAGGAGTAGTGATTGGAAGTTTCATATCCATCCATATGGAGAGGTCACTACAGCAGAGGCCCGTTTACATTATGTTATTGACCAACCCCGAAGTCCAAGGAATACTCTAGAACGAAAAGTTTCGTATAAACAGCTTTGGCTTTTTTTGAATAATTGGCACTGTCAAAGTAAATCAATCACCCGGCACAAGTACTGCATAAGGCTCCGTAGAGAAAGAGTTTACCCTGTATAAGTACTGCATAACACCTGTTGCCAAAAATGACTGCTAACTTTATCTCCCTTAAATCTTAAATTTTTCTGAATTTCTCGTCGCTCTTATTAAAATTTTTTATGTCGAAATTTTTTTTCCCATCCTAAAAAAAACCTGCTTACATTAAAAAAACGTAAAAAAACACACCCAATCAAAAGTTTCCAAAAAGAGCTAATAGGGCGTGCTTTATCACCTCTAAAGACTGTTTCCTGCTTTTAACGAAATGCGAGGAATTG
The DNA here is from genome assembly GCF_049724085.1 of Artemia sp. Qi Xiang Cuo. Classification (NCBI taxonomy): domain Eukaryota; kingdom Metazoa; phylum Arthropoda; class Branchiopoda; order Anostraca; family Artemiidae; genus Artemia; species Artemia sp. Qi Xiang Cuo. The sequence goes on from NC_142813.1 coordinate 24,647,025, forward strand.
GTCTGATGTCTAACAACTGTCTTCTTCACGTTCATCGACCATCTCTTTTGAGGAGCATTCACTTCCTGCACCACCGTTCACCAGGGTGACAAGACGAACACGTAGGCAAACACCGCAGTTTTACAGCCTGAAGAAAGATAGGCCTAGGAGGGAGTCTTAGACAGACAGCCTTATTCTGTATTGAATATTGCTCTGGAACCGTTTTCTTTTTTTGCTGTTTTATAAATAATGCACTGAGGGCCGCAGCCATAAAGAAAAGAAGTTAAGTGGTCAAAAGTGGCTTTCAAACAGTTCGTGGTAACGAACTGTAAGTAAGGAGCGACCCGGCTCAATGGTAACCGAAACTCTAGAAAACGGGTTTTTGAGACCAATAGATATATCAAAAGAATCAGATTTTGATGTTGATTTCAAATATGTAACTTTCATCAAGTTTAGTGCTACCCATCAAAAGTTAGGCGCCTGAGAAAATTAGACTGGTTTTCAAAAAAAGGGGGGAAGACCCCCTAAAAGTTATAGAACCTTAATAAAAATCACACCATCATATTCAGCGTATCAGAGAACCCTACTGTAGAGGTTTCAAGCTCCTATCTACAAAAATGTGAAATTTTACATTTTTTGCCAGAAGAAAGATCACGGATGCGTGTTTATTTGTTTGTGTTTTTGTTTGTTTGTTTGTTTGTTTTTTGTTTTTTTTCCCCAGGGGTGATCGTATCGACCCAGTGGTCCTAGAATATCGTAAGAGGGCTCATTCGAACAGAAAATAAAAGTTCTAGTGCCCTTTCTAATTGACCGAAAAAAATGGATGGCAACTAGGCCCCCTCCCACGCTTATTTTTTCCCCAAAGTCACCGGATCAAAATTTTGATATAGCCATTTTGTTCAGCATGGTCGAAAATATGATAAATATGTCTTTTAGGATGACTTAATCCCCGAAGTTCCCAGAGGGAGGGCTAAAAGTTCTGAACTTTACCCAATGTTAACATATAGTATTGGTTATTGGGAAGTATACAGAAGTTTTCAGGAGGTTTTTTTCTGGTATTGGGAGGGAAGGGTGGGTCGGTGGTTATGTTGGAGGATCTTTTCATGAAGGAAGTTTTCATGGGGGAAGGGAAATTGCCATGAAGGGGGCGCCGGACTTGCCAGCATTATTTATTGGTTATTAGGAAGTATACAACCATTTTCAGGAAGGATTTTTTCTGGAGGGGGGGGAGGAGGCTAGACGAGGGGGTTACTCTGGAGAATATTTCCGTGGAGGATGTTTCGTTGGGGTAAGGGACATTTCTATGAAGGGGGCGCCGGATTTCTAAGCATTATTTAAGAAACGATCAGAAATTAAATAAAAAAAAACAAGTTTTTTCAACTGAAATGTAAGAAGGAATATTAGAACTTAAAACGAACAGAAATTATAACGTATGTGAGGGGTTCTCCCCCAAGTCAATACCTCGCTCTTTACGCTACAGTTTTTTTTAGTGCTTTCAAAAGAGCTATCTATTCTAATTAAACGGCCATTTGTGATTCAGGGGTTTCTGAATCAAAATTTTTTTTAACTTTTAACGTAAAGAGCGTGTTATTGACTAAGGGGAGAACCCCTTCATATAAGTAATAACATATACGTAATAAAAAAAACAATAAAAAAACAAGCGATACGGCTCATAGTAATCAAAACTTTTACAAACGAAATTTTGATGTCAATAAATGTATCAAAAGAATGTGTTTATAATGCTGATCCTAAATACATAAATTTTATTAAGTTTAGTATTACTCATCAAAGGCTACGAGCCTGAGAAAATTTACTCGATTTTTTAAAGAGGGGGAAACATCCCCTACAAGTGAAAGAATTTTAATGAAAATCACACCGTCTGATTCAGCGTATCAGAAAACCCTATTACATAGGTTTAAAGCTCATATCTGCAAAAATCTGCAACTTCGTATTGTTTGCCAGAAGAAAAATATACGAATATAGAAGTTAGTTACGTAGATTAATTTGTAAAGACATCCATTTAGCAAAAGAAAAGTAAAATTTTTATGCAAATAAAAGCTGCATTAACTAAAAAACGATCAGAAATTAAATAAAAATAACAAGTTTTTTTAACTGGAAGTAAGGAGCGGCATTAAAACTTAAAACGAACAGAAATTATTCCGTATATGAAAGGGGCTGTCCCCTCCTCAACGCCTCGCCCTTTACACTAAAGTTTGACTCTGTCTCACAACTTTATTTTTTAAAACAATAAAAAACTTTAGCGTAAAGAGCGAGGCGTTGAGGAGGGGACAGCCCTTTCATATACGGAATAATTTCTGTTCGTTTTAAGTTTTAATGTCGCTCCTTACTTTCAGTTTAAAAACTTGTTTTTTTATTTAATTCATAACAGGTCCAACCATCCCTGTGATTAGAACTAAACCTGTTTGAGCTGCTATCCCGAATGGCTCAATTATGTCTGTTGATTCCTTCACATAATAATAATAATAATTTTTTTTTTCAAACAATGTGAAAAAAATGGAGTAAAGAGAAAAAGGAAAGAAAAAATAAACACACACAGCACTTAAAGTAATAGATAGACAAATAAAAAGAAAAATCAGCGAAACAACCGAACGAGACCATGGTGAGGAGACAGTTTTTCATAGGCATTTGCAGACAGTGCTATATGCAAATCACGAAGTTTTTCAATTATAAGTAGAATGCATCTATGGAATTCTACGACCGCCAGAGGACCATGCTATTCTATGACCGCCATAGGGCCATGCTATTTGAGTAGATTATACTCCTTGGTTCCTTTCCAAGCAAAGTGATCAAACAGATTTTGAAACTATAATTGAGATTGTATAACGCAACCAGACTGGTTTTTGAGGCAACACCCATTTTTTAGGGCCAATCAGAGAGAGCGGAGGCTACTCCACATACAATAACTGGATTAGTAATTGGATTCGAATAAAAGGAGTGATTTTTATTGCAATTTATATTAGTAAGATTAGTAAGAGAATTAAATTCAAAGAGAATATTTTATTTGAGAGGATATTAGTAGAGAAAATGAGTGGAGCATTTACACTATTGGAGGTTGATGGTGGAGCCGGCAGCAGCAAAGATATACGAGTACCAAACGTGGCTGTGGAAATAACGGCATAGTCTACAGGAGGCTGTAGACTATGCCTTGAATGGGATGACATGTATGCTAGATATGTGATATCATTGAGCAAATTAAAAATGGAGGAGCAATTATGTTTTGCTGCGAAACTGAATACTGTGCATATAAATAGACTTCAGGCAGCATTAGATGCACTAGTGAAATATATTGATGAAAACAAATTGAATCAGTAATTATTATTGTTGTACTTATGTTCAATAAAACTGTTTCTAAATCAAAGATATTTTTCTTTCTATAGTAGGCTAGCGTGTATTTTAAGAGTAGAAAAAAAAATTTGGTTAGTCTTAAGTTGGTTGTGAGAGTGTCAGGACTCTAAAAAATAGATAGATTTGCGAAAGAGCGAATCTTGGGGAATCTTGTGTTTATGGAAAAATGTTTGATTCTAAATGATGATTCTCTAGAGCTATCTATTTAAAGAAAGATATTATCTCAGGGAATGCTTGTCGATATAATGAAAACTGATTCTCCGTCATTAGACTATTGCATGAAGCTTTTACGTCGTGGTCCAAATGCATTTATTGACATATTAATCACGACACAGCCAAATGATATTGTGGATATGCTTTTAAACGGTAGTTTAGAAATTTAGGACTTTTTTATCATGAAAATGATGGTGTTCAAGGATGATTTACTCCTCTTTCTCTCTATCCCACTCAATTTGTTGTTGCTAGCTCAGTTTCATTGTGGTAGGGAGAGCGTCAACACATGAAAAAATGTTTCATACATGTCCGCTATGCATATACACACTGGGCAGCTGGTTATCATGTGAGAATTGTACAATGATTGATGAGCATGATGAAAAGTGCAGATTATGCAACCCGTGTAAATTACATAGAGGATATGCTGTACAAATTAAAGGTTGTAATTCCTGTCTTGAAGAGGTGTGGGAGTCTCATTCTCGTGAACAAATACGCTCTAACTACCCCTATGGTGAATGTAATCAATGGGAGAATACATATCCTGGTATGATAGGAAGGAACCTTAAGCGGGATATGAGTTTATTGTTACGAGATCGTTATAGCCGTGGTTGTAGATTGTTCTGGGAGGAGGAACCGGTTCAATGATTCAACTGTTGGAACAACAAAAGAATTGGGTTTCTACGTCATCGTTGTGAAGACAATGGTTACTATGATTATAAGCCCACTGATTTCTATTTGGCTGTGATGGAATGTGATTCACCACTTGAGGACACTGTTTATGACATTGCTTCAAATAAGCAAATTGAAACATGTGAATTCTATAAAATGAATGAGAATAGTATCATTGACTATACAAAGAGATATGATAACAGTGAAGTTACACTCTATTGTAGAAAATGCGACCCTGAAATTGCAGCAAATCAGGATGAGTATACTGTGAATTCAGATAATCTACCTGCATTAGTTGTTATCGACAAATACCTATACCTAGTAGAAGATGAAATCTAAAGAGTAGAAAAGTCGTTTTTATCATGTATATACATTATTTTTATTAATAAGCAATTTCACATACATTTTTAGAACATTTTATTCGTCGGGCACTAAAATCAATATTAAACACGCTTGTAAGTATATTTTCCACTAGAAAAGTCGTTTAATCGAGGTAAGTCAACGTAAATGTTGAGAAACTGCTTGTAGGTATAGCCGCGACATCTGAACATGAAAAAGAGTAGTGCATGAAAGCCACATGTCTTAGTCATTAAATCCTGTACTCTCCTCTGATTTTGAATAATAGTTTTCCCACTGCTATCAATAAAGTTGCTGATGTGTGGAGTGTAGAATTTATATGATAGCCAAGAGGATCAAAAAATTCAATATTCTTCTCTGTTTGAAAGATGCATAGCCAATGGCCTGTCTTCAAAGTCGACGGACTGATATTAACAATAATTATGGTATTGTTAACACTTGGAATTTTTTCAACAAAGTCCGATGGTATACAATAGGAGTTATATTGGGACATATATGGATCCATATTAAATACGCTGATTATTTGGTTTGTGTTCATGGTGCTAGGTCTAGCAGAACACTGCCGTCGGGTGTGATTTCTCAACAGGTTTCAAATTGACTCAATGATATTAGCGTGATACTCTCAGTCAAAGAATCGGCAAATATACACTCTAAACGTACATTTCCTGTTCGTACTATGCTCATATCCTGGATCCCCGACCAGTCCAAAACAATAACACCATGATTTTTTGAAAACATTGAATCGGCTATTCCATTTTCAAGTAGTTGGGAGTCATGTCTAGGAATTGCATGGTCAACTCATAGAGAGTTCTATAGGATTTTTTGTCAAATGATAGAGTGTATAGTGGAATACCATTCACTCTGCCCACAAGGCTAGATAGACCGAAAAAATTAAAATCATGGGGGGATTCAGTCCAAGATCCAACGTAATTGCAACTCTTTACAAAGGTGAAAGCGAGTTTTGATGGGATTTCTCCATTGATAAATGATGAATCGGTATAGCTACGAGAGCCGGTGGCAATGTGACGTTGATTGTTGATCGTATGGGGGACAAGAAGTTTAATGTTGTTGCCGTTGGCTCTTAGCTTTTCCACTGCCAATGCAACAAAGCTCATAACCTGTTGTTTACGGATATGAAAAATTGCCAAAGTAACAATGACATTCGCATCGGGTGCGGGAGGAAGTGTTTTCCTAAAAAGGAAACTTGATGGGGCCAGTTGCAACTTTATGTCAATCTTGACATTGGGGGTAACCATTGGGATATATTGAATATCTCATGATTTAATTTTCCAACTAGATGATACTCCTGGGTCACCGCAGTAGTCAACTCACCGTCAGTATCAACATCTGATCGATATTCATAGCCCAATGACTGTCTTCTCAACTCCATATAAGCCTTTGGTGTCATCATCATAAATTGTATGTAGCTTGCAAAGTTGGACAAGTTATTGCTAGTGCTCACCAATATTCCATTCGTAATCACATTAATTTGTTTTAATAGATGGGTTAGAAAACAGTTATTGTAGGACAGACCATTACTAGCACCTAGAGTTGTATTATTTGACTTTGTTCACACCACAACATTTCAATAAACATAAGATGATGCCGAATAAATAAAATCGTTTTCGTTGGACGATATTTCTGAGTAAATATGTTTCAAGAGGGGTTGTTGGGGATGAAATTGTTCATAGTAGCCATACTTGACACTGACAACAACATTTTCAGCATTGAACAGATTCAATGAGGAACTGATTGATGGATGTAATTCCTTGTGAGGGAGATAAGTCATCTTAAGAGAAGAAATCCTTCTTTGATCTAACAATCTATTTCTTTTTCTTCTTTCTCTTATTGGTCTTCGTTGTTTTATTTATCAAAGTCCTTGTTGATGTCCTTCGCTTCCTGCCTGGGTAAAGACTGATGAGTGAATGACGCGCACGCATCCTTTTCATTCCCACCCCATTTTGCTGAGATTTTAATTGCTCACCAACGGCTCTTGCTGAAGATCTAATATTCTCCTTAACACTCTCCTTGAAATTCTTACCCAACCACCAGTCCTGTAGTGTTGAGGCAGCCAAAATTTGATGCAGCAGGTACAAGATATTTTCTGGCAAGGGGTAATGCAGAACGAAATAGCCTAGCAAACCAGCTACCAAGACCATAGCCAGACATTGTAGTACGCCCCTTGTAGTAGTCCAATCCGTTGCCTATTTGACGTGGACTCAGAGCACCAACATAGCAATCGATATTCGGACAGACAAATGGACTTCGTCTATTATTCATTTTAGGAGGTGGTGTCACCGACAATGGGTCGAAAATTACATGTAATCACTGTTAAGCCTTTTGTTATTGCCAAAGGGTCACCCAATTCACTTCTTAGTGTTAACTGACAGAGTTTTAAATATGAAGTGTTTACAGGAACATACTGAAGATGGTTTCTATGATATTGGTAAACAAGTTCATGAGTTGTTTTTCGTTCAAGAACACGCAGGAGGGAGACATTTGAATTACCAACTCTTGACATTTCCACAAAAGATGGATAGAGAAATATGCAAGAGTCCAAAGCGAAACCAGGTGGATAATCAGCAAAAATAACTTGATCCATCCCGTAAACAGTGCAAGCGTTTTCCCCATTGATCAGATTCTGTTTAAAGCCAAGAACGACTCTCAGATTATCATTGAGAATAATTATTTCAGTTTCAACCGGTGAAGTAATGTAAATCCTATCGTGTTCCATTGAATAATTAAAATAGAATGTACCATTCCTACAATATGAGATTTTTCTATTGATTGTACGACACAAATCTGTCATACTATCATATTCTATATATTTCAATTTGGCATGTGGATATTCACTAGATTTAAGTGCTTTGACCCATTCATACTCGACAAAGAGTGACCAATCGAGTGGTATAACTTTTATGTCATACACACGATCCTTTCTCAGGATATCATATGTATTTTTGAGAATACAGTCGACAAGAGCCACTTCATACTTTCCGTCATCGAATTTAATGGGGGCGGAGGGTTTCTTCTAAAAATCACTTGTTTTATTCAAGTCATTGTAGAGAGGGTCGGATACGTTGGACATAAATGTTAGATAAAAATCATTGGGCATTGTCAATATCTTCAACACTCATCCAACAATTAAAATCAGAGTTGTATCCTAGCCACCGAACAAGTAACTGTTTCTTACCCCTGCGAGTACGAGTCTTTAATATCTTTTCAATTTGCTCAATGAAACAATGAAACAATCGTTTCATTGGAATATTGTTTAAGAAAGGTATCAATTGTATCATGATCAGAATGATGAACTTCCGTTAGGGTTGAATTGGACAATGATCGTTGAGGTCCTTGATTATAAATTAACATGATTTTATGTTAACCGTGAATAAAAGCAGATGTATTTTTCAATGTACAATATCTTGAAATTAAAAGTCAAATAGTTCTTATCAATCGTTCAGCCAATGCAGCCTTTATAGGACTATGACTGTGCTAGAGCAGTGTATTATATTTCGCTAGTACTTTTACAACATGGGGATTAACAAATTCACTACCGTGATCCGTTTGAATTTTTTATACGAATCCTGTTCGAGAATACTTTCAACGGCCTGAGCAACTTCAACACCTCTCTTCAAGCGCAATGGAATTGCATATGCATAGCGACTAAAAACACTGATTGCAAGTAGAATATACTTGTATGGTGTGTTGTGACGCCATTGAATCTCATCTAGAGTTAAGAGATCTGATTGCATTGTGTTCAGTGAGGAAAAGGCTTTAGTTTTTCGATAATGATTAGCACGAAGCCTATGATTTCGATGTAGAGTGTAACTTGATTCATTTTGTAGATAGTCTTGTACATTTTTAGTGCGAACAACAGTGACTTTGGAAAGAGTGGGAGGAGGACTTAAACTTCCCACTTCACCAATATTTTCATAAACACGTTTCAGAACTTCAACCATTTTGAATGTAAACACGTAGTGTAACGTCCGCTACCCCTTTGTATACTTGTGGTTGGTGGTGGTGGTGATGGTGACGTTGAATTGATACGTCTTCACTTTTGTATAGCTATCAGTGGTGTGCTGCTCCTCCTCCTCCTTATTGTCAATTTTCCACTAGGTGTGCTAGTATTTTCCAAAATTGATTTAAAATCTTCTTCTTCTTCATGTTCATATTTTAATGGTGTTGAGGGTGCATGTTCATTTAATTTTTTTAGAATTTGCCTATTGCTAATAAGGCTTTTTGGGAGTTTTAATGTATTTAGAAAGTTGTATAGATGAGCGTCAAATGATAATAGTACTTTACGATTTGTAACCATATCATAGATTAAATCAGGTAGATTATAGCTCTTGCCTTGAATTATAATCCCTTTCCCATTGCTATCAACTTGAATATGATCTTCACCACTTTCCATGAGATATCTTATGAGTCGTTTTCTTTGTTCACGATATGAGTGGGACAATAGATTTCCAATGCTCGACACAAATGAATCCAATTCCTCCTTCTTTAATTGTGTTCCGGCAGCAGCAGCAGCAAAAGAAGAATCCTGAGGAGATGGTTCTTTTTTGTGATCAATACCACTGAACTTCGCACGATAGGGCTTATGTTTTTCCACTGGGCAAGGTGCATCTTGAATTAGAAGTAGTTTTTTATCATCCTCAACATTCTCATTGTCAATAAACTCACTCAGGTTTTCCTCAAAGTTTTCCACGGGTGAAAGAACAAATTCTATGTGGGTCAATTTTTAGGGTTTGGCCATTTTCTAGAGAAAACTGTTTACAAGTCCTGCAATTATCGGTAGTAAAAGTGTTAAAAATCTACCGCCCGCTTGAAGAAGACGTTTCCTTTTAAAATTCTTTCCTTTGTTTTTAGAGGCCAATGTACGTACAATGGAACGATGTTGCTTTGCCTGTTGCTTAACTACTTCTGGCAGCTGAACATTGCCATCGGTCAAATTTAAACAAAGTTCAGATATTAGATTAATGAAATCATTGTCAACACCATGTTTGAGCATGGCTTTCCTAAGTGGGGGTTTTGAAGCGCTTAAAACTGAAAATAAATGTCTATTTTCATGTAATTTCTTCAGTGTCATGATAGCAACTAATAGGTCTTTTTACTGTTCACGGGGAGATATACTGTAATTTCATTGTGAAAAATATCTGTGATTACACGCAAATCGTCGGATGTATTTTGATTAAGATCCAATAGGATATAGCCGTAGGGTTTATTAGTTTCCTGATTGTACGCTTAGAGCAGAAATTTAGGTGCCTCAGGGTATATTTTCCTATAGAGGGCTAATAGTGCAAAAGAATTACGGACAACTCAGTACATCATATAGTACATGTATTTCAATTCAAGCTTTTGGGTACAATCGCTCCAAAGAAAGAGACTATATAAAACTAGGAGAAGGAGAAATCTTTCATGATGAGAGTGAACAGAGAAAATTTTCAGTGTTTTTCGGGATAATTGTTCAATAGATTCAGCCAGATCCACCCCGGCCACCCGGGGGGGGGCCACCGCAGCGACGGGGGGGGGGGATCCCAAACCAAATGTTGTAAATAAAAGTGTTCCAATTGGTGTAGTCCATCTGCGAGCTGATGATTTCACCGTGCGCCAAATCATCAATTAGGTTTGGAGTTTTTACTTTTAGCAGTAGAGAATCTGTGTCCCCGTAGCAGACCTCTACTTGCCCCTTCTCCGGCCACTGTACCCTAGCCACATTATAGTAGAAATCCAACTTGACCCTTTAAGAAATCTCCAAGATCGCACTGCCTGCAGCAATATTTTTATTCAGGACAATGCTTTTTTTTCTATTCAATAGTACCATGTCCGGGCCAATGATTGTAAAGGAAGTGTAATTTGGATCGACAATAATTCAAGCACATTATTCGGGATCGGTCACGACCTCAAAACGATTCCTATTGTGAACAATTTCGCACATTTTACCAAAAGGTATATTTCAAATAAACTTATAGATTTCTTTTTTGGCTTTTGTCTGTGCTTCAGAACGTTTCTTGACAAAAGTGTCAACAAACGTTTTCAGATAGGGTTTTTTGACTAAAATGGAGGGCTCTATGAACCTTTGTGACATTGAAACCGTTGTTGCACATCCATTTTAAAGCCACATGATGTACAACAATATTTTTCTTCGGCAGAACGTCAGCAGTAAGTTTTTGTTTTTAAGGTGACCAATGCAATTCGTACACCTCGACCAAACGTCTGTTGTGGGGGCTCAAAGAGTCCCTAGACACATGTTTATTGATGCATGGAAAAACAAAATCCTTTACCGAATCGTGAAGCTCAACTGGTATCTCCCCATCAATTTCAAAAAACCATCCAACCGGCCCATTCTCCTAACACTGTCAATGTTGGGGAAATGGGGGGCTTGAAGATCATTCAGCCATTTATAGTCATCACAGGGTAGCGCATAATGGGACATGGCCGAGGGGTAGAGGGAATTCATATCAAGGAAAACTGCATCTGATTTGTCCCCGTCTTCTCTCTAGTTGGATCAGTTTCCAAGATACGATCCCCGTGAAAAACGTATCCAACCCTCATTGCCCTCTCGATGAACAGGTGCTGATCGATGTCTTTGATCAGCCCGATTCTTCCCCGCTAATTTTTAGGATGAGGTCCATTACCAGATGAGGAGATGAAAAATAATATCCTAAATCAAGGTCAAATTCCTCATATATTTTGTACGTATTTTTAAAACATAATGTCTAACAGAGTTAACACATCACTCGACAAATACAGCTCGCAGTAGTCAACCCCAATTTTACACCCTCCCTCTGCCCACACTTTTTTAGCAAAACTGTATTCATCAGGGGTGTACCTACGGTCGTGTAGACTGTCGTAAAACGATTCGATCGGGGGAATATTTTCCTCTGCGAATCTTGACATGGAGCAGTAATAATCATAAGGATATATGCCATTGACCGTCAACAAATCATATAAATCATTTGGAAATTGTTGCTTGAGAAGGGGGAGAGCGTTGCAGCCGTCATCGTTTTTCTGCACTTAAATCAATTCGCTCAATGATTTGGGGAAAAAACTGTAGGAATCTAAAAAGTGAATTTTATTCGTGTAGCTCAATGTCGTCTTCAACATATCTCCACATAAATTCTAAAACAAGCAACTTTTCTGACGATTTAGGAATGATTTTGTAGGAAAAGCTGTCTATCACCCATGCATCATCCACAACTCTATTTCTTTGAAGATGTGCAATTGCCGGTAGAACAGACTTCAGATCACAGTTAAAATTAAGTAGAAAAACCCGACGAAAGAGTTGCTGTTTAATTTTTAAATTACATGAATTGTGAGCCCACCCCCTAAAGTTACTTTTCCCCGTTGAAATGGGGTCAATAAGATGATTGTGATCCTGGAAAGCGTCTTTTGGGGCAAGGGTACCCCTACAAACCCAACAAACTGTCCCCTTTTCTAGTGCCAGTTGTTCCTTATCTGATAATGACATTGGGTAGTTGGTGTGACGCACTCGTAAAATTGCACCGTTCGCTGTCTTTATTAAACAAACCAATAGCTTCTCCATGTCAACATTCTTATCCATAGTAAAAAAAACTCTTCCAATTGTATATTATTACTTAATCCGTATCGTGCATGTGTATAGGAAAACACAACGAGTTTGTGTTCCTTAACTATATTTGGCCTTGATGGGTCTGATACCTCCTCCATTCTTGATTCACAATCTAATGATATTTTATCAATCTGTAGCAGGGAATTTTAGAAGTTTTTAAATTGTAAAGTATCTTTGCCTTCTGCCGGCATTTCTTTTCTTTGATTGCCATGAATTTTAGAATATCTCATATGATCCGTGAATGTTTGTTCAGATCTAAATGAGGAAAGGCACATGGGGCAATAGTGAAATTCCCCTTTCTTCGTGCTTTGAGATAAGAGTCGACTTATTGCCGTAAGGGAGAAAAATTTACCATAGGAGTTTATATTTTTGGGAGGTTCTTCGACAATTCAAACCCAGTTTATAACATTTTATACCGACGGTATCCGAACTTGCTATCAAACTCCTTTTTTATTCGGTTTCTTCCCCCCATTTACAAATTCTGTGTCATACTGGAGAACAACCACCCCGACCCAAGATTTTCATTTGCTTTTTCAAATATGGTTATTTCTTTTAAGGACATTGGATACTTTCCCTCTAAACAATCAAAACTTACTTTAGGGAATTTGTCTCCACCATTACGTGCAAGTCTGCCGAGATTTTTTATTGTTGAAACATTTTTTAATGTTTTATGGGCTGCTGCTAAAAATGCAGCATTGCAGGCCCGTGTCAAATCTGAAACCCTGAACCCCTTTGGTAGCTGACAAATCTGGTTGGAATTTCATTCATTGACTACTCCACACCCCCGTCCCCCTTAAAATAAAGTTTTTTTAAATCTATTGAGATTCAGATCCATATTTTCAACGTATAAAATGGTGGACCCGCTCCCCCTGTGTTTTTAAGTGATCTAGAGCGGATTCTAACATATATAACTCATCTAGATCTGGGGATACGACACTATTTCTATATTACACGCTTATTTGTAGTGGATTTACTTAACCAACACTGCAGTCATTGTAAAAAATCTTCCTAAGAATAGTAGGTCCAGCAATTTCCGAAAGGCTATCCAGTTCTTCCGATTTAAACGGGAAATCCAGGGGAATAGTAAACGACATACCTTCACTAACATCATACGATTGTTCCGGCGACAGTGGACAATTACCCATGATATTTTGTCCAGGGAAGTCCTTGGACAGGGAAGGCAGTTGTTTTTGTAGCTTTCCCCTGAAAGTAAAATGAATGGATTGAGTTTTTTTTTCTTTGAGGAAAGTTGTATCACAATTATAGAACACTATTTTATTTTTTTTCTTATTCGGATTTGTATTCATATTATTTATCAAACGAATGTTTTTTTTTCTTAATTGGATTCGTATTTATCAAACAAATGCATAAAAAATTACAAATTTTTGCTTATAGCATTATTTATAAAACAAGTGCATAGTAAATAACAAATTTTGTTAATAGCACACGCGCACACTCGCTCACGCGCACACACACACACACACACGCACATACGCACACACACGCACACACACACATGCGCAGACACGCACACAAACACACACTATTTTTTTTTCTTAGTCGGATTTTTATTCATATTATTCATCAAACAAATATTTTTTTTTCTTAATTGCATTCGTATTTATCGAACAAATGCATAATAAATTACAAATTTTGTTAATAGCACACACGCTCACGCGCTCACACGCACACACGCACACGCACACACACATACACACACACACACATGCGCAGACACGCACACACACACATCGCAACGTTTGACTAATAGGAATAAAATACCCTAAAAAAAATCAACTCAATAATTGTCTTAATACCTCATTAAAAAAAAACTGTCTCTTTTTCCTACAAATCTAGCCATCCATAAAAAATAGCGATCAGACTAGAAGCAGATTCCTTTTCCTACAAATTTACCCGTTAACAAATCAACTATTTGTAATAACAATAAAGTATAATACATTATAAAAATATTTGCCATTGGTTCAATAAGAAGCATTTCATGTCTAGTCAGATGTTTACCACCTACTAAAGTCATTTATCAATATTAAGGCACTATCTGATTAAGGTTTTTTTTTACCCCACCCCTCCACGCCCTTTTTTTCTTCAATAATTACCCCCTTTAGTAAATACACACGCGTAAATACAAGTAGCTGATTATAAATTACTAGCCGAGTAAACGATGATCGTTTAATTTTGCTTAAATTAAGACTTCAAATGAAATATGGACAAAAAATTTCACGAGAAGGTCCTTATTCCATTGAAGGATACACGAAGCAAAGGCAGGTAAAATACCGATTAATTTGCGCTATAAAGTTGAATGCTATCTGATAAATGGTGCTTACCATAGAAGTTACAGCTGTAGAAACCGCTTGTGGGGCATAGTGAATCACGGCATCTCTTCTCAAATTCATACTAGTCTCCCCAACGGGCTTTAGTGTTTTATACGATTGGTCCTTGTGGGAAGAATGGAATCCTTGATGATTTTGAATGTTGTCTACCATAACCAATAAATCCTCTAATGTTGATACATCCAAATTATCAGGAGATGGTATGTCACCTTCCCCTAAAGTAGTTTGAAGATTGAACTCTTCTGTGTCATTGAGCTTTGCTCGCTTTTGACTTGACGCTTGAATATCAGAATCCTGGAATAAAAAAAAAATCTATTTTTAGTTATTCACTAGGTAACTTGTAGTATTATAGGCTTAAATCATCCTAAAAGACAGAGAACCCCCCCCCCTTTAGTAAATACACACGCATACATACAATGATCATCTCAGTTATATATGGCACGGAAGATAATTGCTATCTGTTGAGTTAAAAATAGAAATTGTTGGGAACGCTGTTTCACCGAGATATCTTTATACCTGTCCATCTGCTTTGAAGCTAGCAAAAAATATGCGATCTGAAGTATTTCAAGCAAGATGTTTACTGGATATTAAATAAGTACCATTTTTACACATCCTTCAAAACTGAATTCCCCCTCCTAATATTATCTTGAACTCCGATGATTAATTTCGGTTAAGCTATGAATGCACAGACCCATAAAAGTTCAGTTTTTTTGACACATCAGTCACACACCCTCCACTAACAAGGCTACAACAATGAGCCAAAAACACATAAAAAAAGGTGCATAAGAAACATTTTAAATACGATACATGAAAAAAAATACCATTTCAACTATTATTTTTTTCAGAATATTAATAGGGAGCGCCCCTTCCTCCAACTCCTCCCATTTAGTAAATAGACACGCGTACTTACAATAATCGTCTCATAAAGTTTGTTTAAAGCGCAGTGAAATGTAATCTCACGAGAAAACAGCCTTCTAGTCAAAAAAGCTGTTATGAACATATGAATCTTATCATAGCTCGCATATTTACAGAGAGTTCACCTTTCTGTGTGAAACTCAAAATGATAGATAATTCTGTGTGGAACTCATAATGCTAGATAGGAAATAAAAAAGCTTAAATTAGTCTACGAATAATGTATATTTACTCACCAATATAATTATTTTTATGTCCATTTAGAATGAGCGAATTGATCCTTATTTGCTTATTACAACTTCTATGAGTCATCTGATCCAGAAATGTCCAATTTGCTCGATTTATCTAGCAAAAAAAAATGTTTATAACCAACTGTAAACCGGTATTTCTAGAATGAGACCATTCTTTGATTACGCAATTTGACAGTTTCTAGTTTCTGATTTAAAAAAAAATGTTATGATGAAAGTGCGTCAAAAACCAGTCTGGTCGATTTTTGCAATGTGCACGTCAAACTGCACTGTATATTCTTGTGTAATTCCATGTGCAATTGAAACCTTATACACTATCATGATGAACGAAGTTGCTAAAGACGTGTTTTTTTTAATCACTTTGCTTGGAAATGTACCAAGGACCATAATCTACTCAAATAGCACGGTCCTATGGCGGTCGTAGAATAGCATGGTCCTGTGGAGGTCGTAGAATTCCATAGATGCATTCTGCTATTATATCAGGTGCTTTATACTTTTTGATAATACAGTGATTACGGAATGACAACGGAAGACACAACAAAAATTTCCAATACTGATAATAGTATTTCCTTAATTTAGATAGGTCATTCCTCCCAAGCAAAATGTAAATACCTGAAAGGTACAAAATAGCATGGCCACAGAAAACAGAGTAGCCTACAGTGACACTAAAGCTTTTCGATTATACTTCGACCGATTTGCAACATTCTTGGAATACCCCACATCTAATACCACATCTGGAATTTGGTAAAGAACATTTTGGTGGGCCTTGTGCCGCAAAATAAGTAATCAGAAATTTTGCAAGATCTAGTAATCGGAAATATCAACCATAACGTTACACTTTTTCATTCTTTATTCTGAAACTATCTTCTGGAGTCGCTTAACTTCCAAAACATGCGTGCGTTGGGTTAAGATTAATCGAACAATGGCGCAACAGTGTTGAACCAAAATCTACTAAACTAGTCGAAGCATAATTGAAAGGAGCATGAACAATTTCTTACAAACAAAAAATCGCGAAGAAAGGAAACGAGGACAATTAACAGCCAGTGAAAAAATTGAAAAATTATGCAAATATTTCGGTCAAGACCTCCGCTTGACCGTCCTCAGTGCAGAATAAAACTGATAAAAATATGAAAACCAAACCTTAAAATAAAAACACCAAACTAAAATTGGACGACCCTTTCCTAGTAACAGTGTAAGGGTAACTAAATAAAAAAACAAGTCTAAATGGCATTTCAGAATTTCATTTTGCGTAAAGCACTTTTAAGTGCTGATCGCTTTCCAGTTTCATTGTTATCGAAGACTCTATTCGATTGAACAATATAACTTTGTGGATGTATGTAAAAACGGTCAGAATTAATAATTTTGTCATAAATGGGACTTAGAATTGTAATTATTTACAATTTCTTACACCTTTAATTGCAAAATGAATGCATTACTAAAATTGCTTTGCAGTTTGAAACCGATGGTCCACTCTGCCCTTCGCTAACGGACACTAAGGAGGTTCAGAAGATCTCTTTGTTTTGTTCACAGTGGCTTTGTAAGTAACCTTAAATCCCTGTCTAATTGGCAAGCATGCCTCAAAAAGCCTCCCCTTGCCCCAAGGACTTTTTAGAGTGAATATTAGACGTTGCTTCTTTATTGGTATCCCATAATGTCTCCCCAGTTCAGTCCCATTTGCAATTAAATTAAGATCGAGCTTACCAGTTTTGTCTTCTTATCTATTAGAATTCACAAATTGCCTTGAACTAGAAATCACTTTGTTGTTCAAAGCATTAGACAGCTAATTATTGGCCTCTTTAGGTTTTTCGTTTAGTTTCTCCTGTGGATACAAGTCTAATAGACAGCTTAATTTACATAGGCTCGTAAGAGGTATGATTACCTGATCACAAATGATGAGGGATTGGTACAGTCATCCCATGACAACTTCATATCAATGCTTATTTGTTGTTTATTAGCATTTATCGTCGAGGGTGGGCTGTTAGTATTGGTTTAAATTTAAAAATGCTGACTTTCTATCTTTCTAAGATTTACAACTAAAACCCTGTTGAATTTATATTTATAAAAGTTTATTAATCCACAATGATAGTATAATTTTCATTAAATGAAAAAGGAAAAAATGTTGGTTATAAAGTTGGAGGTTGCTGACTGTAGCTTCTATCCTGAGACAGATTCATATTTTTCTTATCTTTTGTACTATCTAGTCCTAGCAATTCAAATCACGGTAATAGAGATAAATATCATCCATTGAAGAAACACTAAGAAACACTATAAACACTAAAGAAACACTATATACACCAAAGAAACAATGATCAAATAGTTCTTAGTAAGTAGGCCTACTGTAAGTAAGGAATGGTTCGGCCCAATAATAACCGAAATTCTAAAATAAAAGAATTTTGATAACAGCTAGTAAATAAAAATAGATTGACTTTTTATGCTGATTCTAAATGCATAAAATTCGTTAGGTTTCATGTTACCCATCAAAATCTACGAGCCATAAAAGATTTTCCTTATTTAAAAAAAGAAGGAACCCCCCCCCCCTAATAAACGGGATCTTAATGAAAATCACATAGTCAGATTCAGCATACAAGAGAACCCTATTGTAGAGGTTTCAAAGTCCTCTCTGTAAAAATCTGAGATTTTAAATTTTTTGCCAAAAGAAACATCATGGGTCAGGGGCGGATCCAGGATTTTTTCAGGGGGGGGGGGCGCAAAAAAGGTTTATCTGATAAAATTGCGTTAGGATCAACTTTAATTAATGCAAACTTGGGTTAATTAAGTAAGTTACAGTCCTAAGATTGGAAGAGGGCTCATTTGAACGGAAATTAAAAAAGTGACCAAAAGCATTGGAGGGCAACTACCCCCTCCCACGTTCCTTTTTTCCCTAATCACACCTGATCTAAATTTTATTGATAGCCACTTGACTTAGCATAGTTAAAAGGTTCAATAACTTTACCTCTGGGGATGACAAGACCCCCCACGGCCCCTGGGAAAGGGATATTGGCCTTGCAATTCGCCCATTGTTTACACATAGTATTTGTTATTGGGAATATATGGAGACTTTTTGAGGGGAAACTCTCCGTTTAAGGGAGAAATTCTTCCGAGAGGGGGGGGGTTCTTGACATAATTTGAAAACGATCAGAAGTTACATAAAAACCAATTTAAGAATAAATGAAAAAAACTACGAGAATACTCTGGGTGAATTTAAAAAGGGGTAAATTTTCCATGAAAGAACGACTCCTTTAACACTAAAAAACTTTATTGTAACGAGCGAAGACAGGGGAAGAGGCAGTACCCCTCATATATAGAATAATTTCTGTTCGTTTTAAGTTTTAGCCTAATGTTGGTCCTTACTTTCAGTTTAAAAAATATTTTGTTTAATTTTATTTATCAAGAATCTCTCCCCTTCGGGGGAATTTTATTTAAAAATAATTGCCCAGGTGTCATCACATACTCTTGTAAAGCTTTAGGACAGAAAATGCAAGGAGAGAGAAACACTGCAAAAAAAATGCAAAATTTTACACGAAGGAAGAAGATGACGAGTAGCCACCCTTCATTGACTATCCATAAACCTAATCCAGTACAAAAGGCCCGTTTTTTAGCACTAAGATCTTACATCTAAGATCATACATCTTCCTGCAAAGATTATCGTTTTTTAACTCATCTTTGTTCTAAGATCTTACGGCTCACTAATGTTAGCAATAAGTGTGAAGACCGCCACTGTTCTGCCATGCAGAACAATGATGAGAGAACTTTGATGATCTACTCATCATTGTTCTCAGTAGTGTTGGGCGATAATTTGATCAAACGATATATCGAAATATCGATATTTTTACTTTCGATATTCGATTATCGATATATCGATTTCGATATTTCTGATCAGTTTTTATTCAGATTAACTCTTGGCTTTGCAAAGTTAAAAAAAAATTTGGGTACTTATCTGTTAGCCACTTCACACTCGAGAATCTGAATCTATAAAATCATACAACAACCGGTTTATTGCTGTTTGTATACGGTTACAATTAGCTTCGATTCAGTGGAAAACTACATTGTAGCTATGTTTTAATAAATATTTAGTTGGTATTTTGGTTTATTTAGGTTAGGTTACTTATTACATGCAGCCCCGCTATACTTAACCCCCACCCCACCAACCCCCAAGGGTGCAAATATACAGCCCAAAATATATATATGATTGATGATTTTATATGATGATTTTTTTTTACATATGAAAAAAAGATGATTGATATCGAATCTACACGGGCCAAAATTAATCCTTCTCTCCTTTGGCGTTTTCTGTCCTCTAAAAGCGATGAGTCTTTATCCGCATCTTCTATCCCTGATTCTGAATGGTACGCAAATTATAGATTCAATATATATTATTATATTATTATTATTATTATATCCTATCTATTTCGCAAGCATAGCGGTTGTTTCTACCCCGTACCTGTAGATCCAAATTCTCGAATGTGTACTGGCTGATAGAAAAATACGAACAATTATAACAAAAGTGTATTTTGCACAATTTTTTTAAACTGAATAATAGAAAATCAAGCAATAAAAACAAACTTCGATTACAAGAGTGAATATCATAGAAATCTAGACTTGAAATTACTCGGGCTCAGGGTAAAGAAAGATGATCTACTGACTACTTTTGACTATTCAAACTCAGCAACATGTCAGTGTTTTTTTCCTGAGCATTTGTTCTACCTTTCAGTGATTAAATAAAAAAAAAAGAAAACAGGTTTTTTCAAATGAAAGTAAGGTTCAGCATTACAATTTAAAACTAATAGAAATTATTCAGTATATGAGAGGAATACCGTTCATATACGTTTTTTATAGTATTTTTAAAACAAGCTTCTTATTCTAATTAAATAGCCCTTGTATTTCAAGAGTTGTTTTTAAATAATTGGAACTCTTTAAAGGAGGGGGTAACTCCCCTCGCATACGGTAGGTTTTCTTTTGGTTTCAAGTTTCAATATGTCTCCCTAGTTTTCGTAAATTTTTTTTTTTTTTATTTAATTTTTGGTTGTTTTCATTTAATACCAGGAAATCATCACTACAAATCCGTCCCTGCTGAAAATTCCACCCAGATATTTTCTTGTGGACAATTTCGCCTAGAAATTTCTCTTAAGCCTATTTTCATTTGTAAAAAAAAGACTTGTCTTTCATTTAATTTTTGATCTTTTTCAAATCATGCCGGAAAACTCCTTCAACAGGAAATTTTTCATTGAAATCCCATCCTCCGAACGGAAAGTTTCATCCACGGAAAATCCTCTCATGAAGAATTTCTCCCGCGAAAAATTTCCACATGGAGAATATCTCCTGCGAAAAATTCCGCCACGAAGAATTGCTCCCACTGAAAACTTTCCCATGGAAAATTTCCCCCGTGGGAACTCCCTCCCTCCCACAAAAAAATCTCCCAGGCAATTTTAACCTCTCTGAAAATTTACCCCGGATAATATCCCCGGAACATCTCTAAATGTTCAATTGAATCGGCAAAGAGAAAGTAAAATAAATTTGATATAAGAGTTCTGGCAAATTCTCCCGTGTAATATTTCTCCTTATAAGTTCATCTTCGGAAACTTCCCTGCCCATGGAAAATTCTCCCCGTGGAAAATCCCCTTGCGCAAAATGTCCCTCCCTAAAAACGTCTGTTTACTTCCAAATAACAGAAACTATATGTAAACAACAGACAAAATTCATAACTTATAGCCCTTCCCCCGGGTACTATGGGGGGATCATGACAATGTCCTCGGAACATCTCTAGATCAAAAATTGAATTGGCAGAGAAACAGTATGACGAATTTTATATAGTTGTTATGACAAGTTCTCCAGTGTAAAAGTCTACCTGTGTAGTTCAGCCCGAGAAACTGCCCCGCACATGGTAACGTCTACCTGTCGTCAATCCCCCCCCAGCCCTGTGCCCCGCCCCGACAACGGCCAGGTTACTTAAAAATACAAAATACTATGCGTGAACAATAGGCAAATTCATAACTTAAAGCCCTTTCCTCAGGTTGCGGGGAGTCAGGTTATCTCCGGAGGAACATTTTTTCGATCTTTCAACTATGGTGAACAAAATGAATATCTCAAAATTGGGATCGGATGTTTTCAGGGAAAAAAGGGCGTGGGAGGGGGGCTATTGGTTCTCCAATATCTCGGGTCACTTTAAAAGGGAACTAGAACTGTTATTTTCTTTCGAACGAGCACTTTCCCAACATTCTTGGGCCTTTGAATTGATGCGATCACGCTGGCGAAAGAAAGAGGAATAAATAAACCTGCATCCGTGATTTTTATTCTGACAAAAAATACAAAATTCTACATTTACGCTGACGGGAAGTTAAAATCTTTACAAGTAGGGTTCCATGATATGCTGAATCTGATGGTACGCTTTTCTTTAAGATTCTTTGACTTTTTGGGGTTTCTCCCCTTTCCCAAAAATCACGAAAATTTTCTCAGGCTCGTATCTTTTGATGGGAACACTAAACTGAATGAATCCTATATATTTGGATTCAGCATAGAAAGCCAATTCTCTTTTATATGAGCAAGGCCTATCAGCTTAGAAGGCATTAATACAGCCAAGGCCTTTTGGATGTTCTCGGCAACATTTGGAAGTCCTCCTGACTAAACGTATTTTGAGTTTGAGAACAGGCTATACCAACTTATGGATACAGGTAAGTATGCTGTGTATCAGCATGTATGAGTCAATGGATTAAATACATCATTGTTCTTCTTCTCGCCCATTTCCCAAACAATTTTCTATGTTGGATCTTTTCTGCAGGACGTTTACCAGTAGCAGAAAAGGCCGAAAATAGTCAAATATGTTCAAATATCGTTTTCGATATCGATGTTTTTGTCTCGTTATTCGATATCGATATTTGCTCTGATATATCGATATCGATATTGAATATCGCCCAACACTAGTTCTCAGACCGCTGATCAGAGCATAATTATGAAAGACGTTTGCACAAAAACAACAACCTATCTATTATATTTGTTAAAATGAGTCGCTTTCAACTTTTTTCAGTCAAATGGTTTAACATCTTAGCACTTTGACGAGTTAAAAAACGCCCCTAAAGTGTTGTGCACAATAAGCAAAAAGGACATAAAATTCTAACTTGGCCTAGAGACATCAGCTCAAGATTGAAAATGAAAAAAACAAAAAGATATCCAAAATTAAAAATGTTTTCACAACTTTCCGGAAATATTTCACGTAATAATTTTTAGCTGAAATGGACAGACCTTCCAGGGAGCATGAGAAGCAGTCAGGGGATTTATAAATAGTTTAAATTATGGACTAAATGTAAATAAAGGCAAATGTTTAAATGGCTGCGGCACGGGTAAATGGTGAGTAGGGTAGGGTTAAACTCTCCGTTTAAGGGGGAAATTCTCCCGAGAGGGGGGGGGGGATTCTTGACATAATTTGAAAAACGATCAGAAGTCACATAAAAAACAATTTAAGAATAAATGAAAAAACAACGAGAATACTCTGGGTGAATTTAAGAAGGGGTAAATTTTCCATGAAAGAACTACTCCTTTAACACTAAAAAAACTTTATTGTAATGAGCGAAGACTGGGGAAGGGGCAGTACCCCTTATATACAGTATAATTTCTGTTCGTTTTAAGTTTTAGCGTAATGCTGCTCCTTACTTTCAGTTTAAAAAATATTTGTTTAATTTTATTTGTCAAGAATCTCCCACCCCACCCCCCTTCGGGGGAATTTTATTTAAAAATGAACTAAATTTTGGACTAAATGAAAATCAAGGTGAATATTTAAATGGCTGCAGCACGGGTAAATGGCGAGTAGGGGAATAGTAGACGTAAGACTTATAGTAGGGGAATGAGAGACATTAGACTTACTTAAATAGTGAAAGAAATGGTCGAGCTTTTTAAGAATCCCAAGATTCCCCGATATCTTTATTGTTATTTTAAACAATATTATACCAAAAGGATTGTTTATCCTCAAGTAGATAATGAGATAAGAGCCGTACATAATGATCACCAGGTCTACTAAGAGAACCCCTTGAAAGATGAATTTTTGAAAGCTGAGGGCATGCCTGAAAAATCCGCAAAAAAATCAGAAAGCTTGACTTAGCAAAATTTAGGGACAGACAAATAGCCTAGAACCATAGAATTGCTCTCTCAAACAAAACAGTCAATCTGATACGGAACACAGGTTAGTTTTGATAGCAGTGCCAAGGGTAGTGTCGTCAGCGAAGGCAATTACAATCTTCTCATTTTCTGGAGGAGACCTATATTTGTGGATGTAGAAAGATTTGGAGTGACATAACAACAACAAACTATTGGGTTTTGGTTGTTTAATATCATTGATATTCATTAGAAATTATACTGACAATTTTAGGGATCTTAGATTTTAAGTCATCCTGCTTACGCTGTGATGCAACTATCGGACAGTCTCGACTACTTTCAAATTTTACTTGCTTCTTCTGTACTCATTTCCTTTCTGTCAAATTGATTATATTTGTTGTGTTTGTGCGTGCGGGGGGGGGGCCGAAGTCTTTCCTTAGAAATTTCAAGGATAAGAAACAAAATACGGACCAATTCAGGAAAATAATAACCAAAACTCTAAAAAAAAGGAATGTTGATGATAATTGACACATCGAAATAATTGGATTTTTATGCTTATTCCAAATAGATAAAATTCACTAAGTATAATGTTACCAATCAAAAGCTACAAGCCTGAAATTATTTGTCTGATTTTCGAAAAAGGGGAGAAACGCCACCCTAAGTCAACTGATTTTAATGAAAATTACGCTACTAGGTAAATCATTTACGAAAACTGTACTGCAGAGGTTTCAAGCTCCCATTTACAAAAATATAGAATTTATCCGTTCCCGCCAGAAGAAACATCATGGATGCGTGTTTTTTTCTTTTTTTTTGGGGGGGGGCGGGAGGTTGCTCCCAGGGGTAATATTATCAAATCGATAGTATTATAAAACTGGAGAAGAACCTTGGGGTCAAAGAAAGAGGGTTTCGGGAAGTTTTAGCGTCCTCTTAAGTAACCAAAAAGATTTTACCACAGGAAAGTGGCGTTTTCTACCATTTGTGGCATCCAACTATGATTTTGTCCTATATCCAGATTATATTTAATAAAGCTATGTACACTGAGGTAGACTTTCGCATCAGCTACAGTAGATGCAATTCGATTGTTCTTTCTAAGGGGGGGGGGGGAGGGTGCCTCGTGTCTCAAAAAGTATATTTTTACACCCATATTTTTTAACTTTCTCGGAACATTTTTGGAAATACAGAAGATGATCTAGGGAAGGGGGAAGCAAAAATTAATCTCTAACCTTTCTTCGGTAGAATTAAGTCTGAATACATGTACAGTAGGATAATAGCTTCCTTCTTAAAGCAGAAAATGATTTTCTTTTTAAGATGAAAAAATAAATCCCAATTCTAAACCCCAATAAATCCCAGATTTTTTCAAGTGAAAGTAACACCAGTAAAATCTTATAACAAGCAGATATTATTCCATGTATATGTGGGAATACTCCCTCAGGATCCCTCATACTATTCGCGCTGAAGTTTTACTTTTTGTTCCAATTCCTTAAGAACGATTGCACAAACACAAGAGCCGTAGAATTGGAATGAGAAGTAATTTTCAAGCACTATAAAGCATTAGCGTAAAGAGGATGGAGGAGGCGGAAAGTGTAGTTCCCCTATATAAGGAAGAATTTCTGTTTGTTTTAAGTTTCATTATTGCTCCTTACTTTCAGTTGAAAAATAACTCGCTATATTTAATTTAGTTTTCTATAAATTAAAAATCAAACGTAAACCTAAAAATCACTTTGGTGACTTGACAAAAAAATGACAAAAAAAGGCACTAAAGCAAAGCTGATTCTTTTTTAGGTATGAATTTAAAAAAACTTTTTCTCAAAAAGTGAGCTCTTCAAAGAAAAATAAAGAGCCACAATGAGTCAAAGAGAAGTAGAATCATAAAAACCAAGAATACTGAGTTTAAAAAGGAAGGTAAATTACAATATATCTTGTTTTCAGTAAGACGCAAATGGTGCTCTGTCCATTAGAAGCTTCAGAGGATGTCAGTCCTACTTTGCTCACTATCATTAATTCGTCAAATTTTTGGGGGAGGGGGCGCAAATTGCTCGTTTTTCAATTTTTTAACGAAAACAACATAAAAGGGATTTCAATTAATAATACCATAAAAAAGGTGATTTTTTTCCAAAATTTAGAGGGTGCAAATTCTAGGGATAAAGGTCCCCTTGCCCCTACCTTTACCAAATTGAAGTCCCTGCATCAACTTGTGGTAATTTTCGTTCGTTTTATGTTTGACTTGATTATTCATAGTAATTTGTGTTTGTTTTGGGTCTGATTTATTCATTGACAGGGATTTCTGATTATTTCCAGCTCGAATCATTAGTTGAATTTACTTCTGGTCATGTTTGGTGCAAGGTGGCTCTTTACTTTGCTTCGAATTTTTTTTTCTTGGAAAACAAATTAACTTAAATTCTGCTCGATTTCAATTCATATTATTTTTTCATTGGTCAACAAATAGAATATTTGTAAATCTCCATGGGCGCCCATAAGCTGAATTTTAGGGGGGGCTTACCTGGTCGAATCGGCACTCCCAATATTGTATGTAGAACCAGGCGATGCGCTTACGAATGCATCAAACTCCGCTGACGAGAGACCCGGTCGACCGCCACCGAAGTGTTGTTGCACCACTGGTGCGCCACCCCCAGTCGAGGTGGTAATGTTCTGCTGACTATGATTAATTTGAGCAAATTCTTTATTGCGTCAACCGCAATGTTGGAGTTGTTCTTTTCTTGTGTGGCTAAGGATTTCGACTTTCCTGGTTATAAATCAAGTACGGTTTTCAAAATTAAACAAACAAGTGCGCGCTCAAATAGATTTCAAGAATTCCTTATGCTTCCAGGGCGAGTTTTATTCTGCCCTAGTTATTTTAGTGAATCCATTGAATACATAATTGTCTTTCGAATAGACGCCAGATTAAATTTCAGGTAGGAACTTGAAATTTAAGGACCTTTCTATTTCAAGACACCTTGGTAAAGCTAATAATCAATATTCCTCAGTCTTTGCCGTAGGCAGGTGTTTATAAATATTGAAGTTTTGATTCCGTAACATAGCAGTGTTACTTAAAACGGTAGGTTCTGAAAATTCCCAAGTTCCTAACTCTTAAATTCCGAATTTAACATCGAGGACAATTAATGTGTTTCCTTATTTGTCACAAAACCACTGGAGGTATAACAAGGAGCAGACTAGGTGTCTAATTATAGGACGGAGACCCATTTCAGACATCGACAGAAATGAATTGGAAGGAATCTACATATGAAAGTCTCCCTAATCACCATCTCAATAGTTATATCTATTATACCAACAGGAAAATTAATTTTTCTCTACTAGATCTGTCTAAATTTTGGGGAAGTATTTCATCTATTTGAATATTTCACTCATATATAATGGCAACTATTTTAAATTAACAAACAATTAATAGTGGAGGCATATGTGGAGTCTTCGATTGTTTCGCTTAATATAAACGGCACTCGTTTAAAGGAGCATATGATTGATGAATTGTGTGACCAGTTTGACATAGTATGCCTTCAAGAACACCTCATGACTTCTACTAGTATTAACGTGTTAAAAAAAAGTCGTAATCATTCCGTTTTTACAACTAATAATGAGGTCACTTTTGGTAGACCTTCTGGAGGCCTCGCGTGCTTTGTTAAGAATAACCTGAGTTTGCTCGCTCCAGTGTGTTTTCACAGTGATAAGTTCACCCTTGCGGTTCGGTTTGGTAATACTGTGCTGATAAATGTGCATCTCCCCCGTAACAAAAAAACTATTTCCGCTTTAAACGCGTATATGAAAGCCTCGGCAAATCTTAAGGCTACTTTTGCGTCTGTTGTATCGACTGGTTATGATTTCATAGTGGTTGGTGACTTCAGCACAGATATTACAAGTCGGTCAGTTCGATCCGATATAGTTCTTGATGCTTTTTCTGCCTATAAAATAGTCGAGAAAAGTGTTGATTATTCATATATTCTCCAATCTGGAAGTTTGTCTAATATTGACTATTTAGTTTCCTCACCAAATATTAATGTATCGACTGTTCTTGTTCATGAAGACGATCGTGATATTGACCACCTCCCGATTTCGTTCTCTGTTTCACTAGTCGCTTCCCGTTCTACTAGACCATTTATACAAAGTTCTAAGTAGTTTTACAGGAATAACTGGAGTAGAGCTAATTTTGCACTTTATATTACTACGTTGTCCGTGTTATTGGGTTCTATAAAAGTTCCTTACCATTTGCTTCAAGTTACTGACTGTTTCTCAAATGATAAGCAGTCTCTAAATGAATATTATGATAAAATAATTTGGTGCTTAACACAAGCAGAGGCGACTGCTGTTCCTCTAGAAAAGATTAAAGTTAAAACTAGAAAACCAGAATGGGTTTTGGACCCAGAATTAAAAGTTGTAAAGAATAAAGCTAAGTTTTTGGCTACAAATATGGGTGTCTTGCGGTCGAGGAGTTGTCTTCGATCTGAAGCTAAGTACCAAGCGCGCTTTTAAAAAACGTTTACGGCAGTCTAGGGTATCTGGTTTTGATTTTCCTGTGTCGAGAAAGGACTGGTCTCATGTTCTGAATTGGGATAAGCTTAGTAGTGATTTTTCTGAAAGTCCTATAGCTGTTCATACTTGGGTGTCGTATTATAATGATATTTTCGGCAAAGTGAACTGGGAAGTTGAAAAGCTTTTTAGTAACCTTCTTGAGCCGTGTTTGCCTAATCGTATTTCTCAGAGTAATGTATTACCAGTTTCTACTGTTGATATTGGTGAAGCTATTAAGAACATGCAATATAGCTCTGTTGATCAAGACGGAATTTCTTCTTATCATCTAAAAGTAGTTTACCCAACTTTGATAGATCACCTTCAGCTACTGTCTTAGATGTGTTTATCTACTTCTATGGTCCCGACAGTTTTCTCTGTGGCACAGTCACTTCGGTTTTGAAGCGTAGAAAAACTTCGTCAGAGTGTAGTTCTTATCGACCAATTACTGTTTCGTGCACTCTTAACAAAATTTTGAATATATTCTTCTCCCTTTCATTTCAGAAAATGTTAATTTTGGTGAAAGCCAATTTGGCTTTCATAAAAGGCTTGGATGTCAGCACGCCCATCGTGTTCTAGCTTCCCTCCTGTTGCAATCTGTTAATGATAAATCTCTTCTTCATATCTGTGCTCTTGATCTTTCGAAAGCTTTCGATAGTATAGTCCACTCACATGCCCTCTATTCCCTTTTTTCCAACAATATTAACCT
Source organism: Artemia sp. Qi Xiang Cuo (assembly GCF_049724085.1). Taxonomy (NCBI): domain Eukaryota; kingdom Metazoa; phylum Arthropoda; class Branchiopoda; order Anostraca; family Artemiidae; genus Artemia; species Artemia sp. Qi Xiang Cuo. The sequence continues at coordinate 24,676,017 of NC_142813.1, forward strand.
TTTTTATTGTTGTTTTGTTACGGTACTGGTATTCTAACTCTTTTATTCGGGTAAATTGTAATGGAGTAGTTTCTGATTCAAAGGTGTTTCTTCGGCGTAGGGTCCGTCAAGGTGGTGTGCTTTCTCCAACTATCTTTAAGTTATGTATTGCTCCTATCCTTTCATCCTTGCCTTCGACTTTCATTTCTGATTGAATTGATGTCTCGTATCTGGCTTATGCGGACGATGTTCTCCTTGTCAGTCGTTCTAGGGCTGGGCCCTCACATTCTGTCAGCTGAATCTCCGACCAGTTCAGACAGATTGGGCTTATGTTGAACGTTGATAAGTGCGAATATACTTCATTTAATTCGAGTTCGAGTCTCCCTCTTAACTGTGGTTTTTCCTCGATTCCCTGTGTCTCTTCTTTTCGGTGGCTTGGTCTTCACATTACTAATAATCTCAAAACATTTCGGGTTCTAATGCAAAAGAAAAAAAATCAGATAGGTTATTCAAAAATTTTTGCAAATAGAGGGAGGTACAATAGAAAAGCGCTTGGGAAATTATATTCTTCATTTTACGATCATTCTACTCTTTTTTTGTCTGGTTTTCTTCAAATTCTGAAGCCAAAAGATCTGAATTCTATCCGGACTTATTATTTTAAGTTTTCTTGGTACCTTTTGGGCCTCCTTCCGTGGAACCGGCATCTAATATCGCGATGCGACCTCCCTGATTTACGGGAAAAAGTGACTGTGCTTGCAGGAAAGCTGTCGTTGTCTGCAGGTCCTACTGCGCAACATAATTTACTTCGTTTTATGTAAATAATTGTTAAGTGTGCGAGTTTGCTTTTTTTTTCTTGATGTACTCCGCTTCTTTTTTATAGTGGGTAATAAATAAATTATTATGATTAATATATAATTGCAATTGCAAATTTTACCCCCCCCCCCGCAAAATACCCCCCTCTTAAAATATCCCCGTGGAAAATAACCCCTGGAAAGTACCCCCGGAAAATACTCTCCCCGAAAAATGCACCCCCCTCCCTCGTGGAAAACAACCCCTCCCCCGGAAAATACCCCCGATAACTATCCCCCCTGGAAAATACCCACCGTGCAAAATAAGGCTTTCCAAATTTGAGAATTTTATTTTAGTTTTATTTTTTTATCTCCGTAGTGGGAAGGAATTTGGGTACTTGTGTATTATGCACCACTCACTCAAGTTTACGCTGTGTATTATTTATTTTATTATTGTGTATTATTTTAGTATTGTGTATTATTGTGTATATATTATATATTACGCTGTGCAGTATTTATTTTAATTGTTTATATATTTTATATTTATATATTTTTATATTTATTTATTTTTTCGTTGCAAAAAGTGGTAATTTTAAAGTGTTTATATTTATTTTTTTTTGTGTGTGCATATTAGCTTTAGTTTTTTGTTAGTATTTAATGTTTTGTCTTTGCACCAGTTCACCTGGCCCTGCCGCGGGCCCTCGACTGACCGCAGGCAACCTCCAGCCACCGTCCACCGCGGTGGCAACCCCAAGTGTTTATTTTTGAATATTTTCACTGCCATTGTAAATATGTTCATGTGCTTTTTAAAATGTCCCACTGCAATTGTAAATATGTTCAAGTGCTTATGTAAATATATTAAAAAAAAATTGTAGTGTATATAATTATGTATTTAAGAAACCATGTATATTCTATTTAGTTTGAGCATTAATTCAACAGTTTGAGGTTAGGTTTGGTTAGTTGTATTTTGACATTGGAGGAGTATGTTTCATTGTAAAACACCATTTACATCCTTTCTTTGTGGACCATCAATGTCTGGCAAAACAATACTATTAACGAAAATAATTCAAGATCATAATAAAATTTTTTTTAGAGAATTTGAAAAATATCTGTTATTGCTATAGTGTATGGCAAGATCCTGTGACAAAATAAAGAGTATTGCACCAAGCATAAAATTCATACGGGGACTTTACGTGTTTAATAGTATTACGCCAAACTCGTGGTTGATTATTAACGATTTAGCTGAATCTATTGAAGAAGGGTTCCAGGAAATGTTACAATTATTCACAGTCCAGTCATACCATGAAAAACATTCCGTAACTGTTGTTCTCCATAATATTTTTCATTAGATTAAACGTATGAGAACACTTGCTTTAAATTGTACTTACTATATCATCTATAGGGTTGTTCGCGATTTAATTTCTCTAATAACTCTAAACAAAAAAATCTACCCTGGCGAACCAAAATTTTACTCTCGGCGTACAATCAAGCTACAAATAAACCTTATGGATACATTTTACTGGATCTTAATCAAAACAAGCTTGAAGAGTCGTGTGTAGTCACACGCAAATCTTCTCCGCTGATATTTTTGATAATGAAATTACTGTATATCTAACAGTTAATAGTAAAAATGGCCATCAGTCACCATCATGATGCAGAAGAAGTTACATGTAAACAGACAATTATTTTCCATCCTAGCTAATTCAAAACCGCAACTTAGGAGAGCTAAACTCAAACATGGCATTGACAACGAAATCATTAATCTACTTTCTGAACTATGTTTAAATTTAACGGAAGACAATTTTCAACTGTCAGAAGGTGTTAGACAACAGGAAAAGCAACATCATTCACTTATACGTACCCTAGCCAGCAAACAGAAAGAAATAGCAAAAAAAAGACTTGTTCAAGCAGGTAGTAGATTCTTTTCATTGTTGCTGCAGATAATCACCTGGCTTGTAAACACTATTTTCTAGAAATATTTAAACCCTATAAATTAACACCAACTGAACTTGCTCTTTCACCAAAAGAGCGTTTTGAAGACAATCTTGATAAATTAATTAACAATGAAACAATTGCTGATGATGAAAAATTGATCTTGCTTCAAAATGCCCTTTGGCGTGTCAAGAAACATGAACCTTACAAAGAACGACCTCTCAAAGTAAATGTCATTGATCAACCTACTGAAAGTACTGAAAGTTTTGAAATTTTAAAAAAGGCAAAAAAAGAATAGGATTTGTTAACAAGGGTTGTAGCAAAGTAATTACCCCATCCTTTCGTGAGCAAAGTTAAAGACTTGACTTAATTCGCTGAAAATGAAAAATTGACGAAAAAAAAGAATGAAGTTATACTTCAGGACAAGAGTTACAATTTAATTGATTTGTTATCAGATTTGATTGCAAATCATAAAGACTTGAATCCTTTGATAGTCATTTATATAAATTTTTGAAATCGTCAAATTTTCCCAAAAGTCTTATTGGAAATAAACATTTTTTAAAACAATTAAAGGAATTTGAAGAAATATCACGCAATATATCATTGGATAGCACGCCAAGTAGGCCTGGTAAGGGTATTAAACGAACAAGTCTTTCCACATCATTTATTACGCAAAGGGGTAGCGAGCTCTTCGAACCACGATTACGTTAAAAATGGATCAAGTTTTGAAAGGTGTTTATGGAAATATTGGAGAAGTGGGAAGTTTAAATACTCCCACTACACTTTCTAAAGTCGCCAGAGTTGTAAAGAAGATAGTAAAAGAGTATTTACAAAACGAACTCAGTTACACTATTCATCGAAATCAGAGGACTAGAGGTCATGACTATCGAAAACCTAAGGCCTTTTCCCCCTTGCATCTATTACAAGCAGATCTTTTCACTCTAGACGAGATTCAAAGACGTTATAATAGACCGTACAAGTACATTTCACTTGCAGTAAGTATTTTTAGTCGCTATGCATATGCAGTTCCATTGCATTCAAAGGGAGGCGATGAAGTTGCTAAAGCTCTTGAAACTATGCTTGAACAAGATTCATATAGAAAAATACAAACAGTTCGGGAAAGTAAATTTGTTAATCTACATCACTGTATATATAATAGGCAGTATGACCAATCCCTATCTCACCCATTATAAAAACCCGGACCGAGGTGCGAGTGCTCCAGAGAACGTAGAAACATAAGCAACACAAGATCTTTTCATGGGTAGACAAGTCAGATTTCTCTTGAACTCGAAACTTGGCTTTAACGTTGGAACACTAAATTTTGAAGAAACTAATTTTAAATTAATTTATTCCAACACATATATGAAAACTGGTAATTAGTAGTGCAATGTTATTATTAGATATTTTTAGGAGTTAAAAGTAGGTTTCGAAGTCGCAAGTTGGTTTTACAGGCATTTTGAGAAAGTTTCTGCCAAAAAACGGGTTCCAGGGTAATTGGACCGCTGATGGCAGATAAAATGAGAGGAGCTGTTTGTACGCGCCGATATAAATAAATAAAATAAATAAATAAATATATATATATATATATATATATATATATATATATATATATATATATATATATATATATATATATATATATATATATATATATATATATATATATATATATATATATATATATATATATATATATATATATATATATATATATATATATATATATATATATATATATATATATATATATATATATATATATATATATATATATTATATACATATATATATATACAATAACTAAAACTCAAAACAACCAGAAATTATTATTAAACAATGAAAAAGAAAAGGAGAATAATTGGTATGGCTGTAACACTGCACATAAATTTATATAAATGTATATATAGTGGGCTGTAATAATGCAAAAGGTAAATATAACATTGGTTTAAGAATGGAAAGAAAGACAAAGAATGAATTTACAACGATAATCAAGTTAAATTCTTTATTCTTAAAGGTGTTTATTCTTTAAAGTTCAGGAAAGGTCTGCCTATTTCATACGAAAACATTGATTGAAAACAAAACTAGCTCTTATCTTGGCTCTCCGCCAAAGCAGGTAATTCGCCTTTCTCAAGTCACACAGGATCTACAATCTGAGAAAATAAATATCACGACGTGAAAAAAAAATGATAAACCATCCAGTGGCAGATCCAGAGGGGGGGGGCGAGGGGCACCCCCCTAACGTAGTCTAAAGTAGTGTAATTTACCTAATTAACGCAAGTTTGCATTAATTAAACTTGCTCCTAACGTAAGTTTATCGGATCAACCTATTTTGCACCCCCCCCCCCAAAAAAAATCCTGGATCCGCCCCTGAAACATCACATCTATTCCACCAAATACTAGAAAAAAATCCTAATTTCTGCAAATTCCATCAACCCCCCGCCCCCTTTTTTAGAAATCCTCCATAGGTCAATCAGTTAAATCCACTGTATATAAATAACAGATTAAGTCATAATTTGTATATAAATTAAGTCATACCTGTGAGATGGGACAGTTGCAAGCCACTTTGCCGGCTCACCAAGTTTTTTTCTGCTTTCGCAATTACGAATAATAAAATTTCGATCCATTTCTCATTGATTGACGCATACACACTAACCCGCAGATGCATGAAGAAGTGGGATGAGATTTTTGTTCGCACCGAGAATGAAGAGCCAGAAATCATCTGCGGTAAACATACTGCTAATTATATATACAGTGATCCACATGTAAAACAGGTTTTTCAAAATGTAATAAAATGCTCTATCATAGTCATAGTAAAATAAAGGCGGCATTGGCTGAACGTTTGATAAGAACTATTCCACTTTTAGTTTCAAGATTGGGGTGGAGGAGAAGCTTGCGTAACTGTGTTGGCCTCAGGTGGCTTGGTGCTGCGGTGAGATGTTAGTAGTAGTAGTAGTAGTAGTTCATTGAGGAATACTGCTGCTATTCATGATTTAGAAAGAATCATGATGATTTATAATCAGCGTCGTCATCGATCTTTGTCCAATGTTAGCCCTCTTGAAGTTCATCACAGTGACAATACACTTGAAATTTTTCTTAAATAATATTCTGATTAAAAGGCTGGGAAGAAAAAATTTAATGTTGGTAAAACGGTTCGAATCAATCCAACAAGAAATATTTGTGAAAAGGGCAATTAATTGTGGTCCACTGAACTTTTTAAAGTGTCAAAGGTCTTAGACACTAAACCTGTAACGTATATTCTTTGTGATATGAAAGATGACGAATTTCTTGGCGGTTTTTATGTTTATGAATTGCAAAAGTTTGAAATAGTGGTATGTATCAAATTGAAAAGGTATTAAACAGTCAAACTCGGAAGGGTAAGAGACAGCTGCTTGTTCGCTGGCTAGGATACAACTCTGATTTTGATTTCTGGATTGCCGCTGAAGACGTTCTTAATTTCTTATGATATTGATGAGACATTCATATCCAATGTTTCTTACCCTCTCTATGACAATTAGAATAAAACAAACGATTTTTGGACAAAACTCTTCCCCTGCCATTAAATTTGAGGGGAGGTAAGAAGTTGCTCTTGTTGATTGTATTCTTAGAAGTATATATGATATCCTAAGAAAGGATCGTACATATGAGATTAAAGTAAGACCCTTTGACTTTTCTAACGAGGGTGTAGTGGAAAATTATGACTCTGATGATTATCCCTATGCAATTATACCTTATGTGGAAAGCAGTAATATCAGTGATTTATGTTAAGTTATCAACACGTAGACGAAAAAAAATCGTGAAGTCGAGTAAACGAACAGAACTTACAATAAAAAACCGAGTCAAACCCAAAACGAGCAGAAATTAACATGAGTAGGGCTCAAACCCCCTATGCCTTCCCCAGGCCCGAAAATAATTTGCACTTTATTGAAAAAATATAATTTTTTTTACTTTTATAACTTTAATAAATGAAATAATATTAACATTTGATTACTAAATATCAGTCTATGTATATTAAATTGACAATGCACATTCATTTGAATTTTTTTTCAATAAATTAAAGATTATGTTCTGGTCTTGGGAAGGCATAGGGGGTTCAGAACCCTACTCATATTAATTTCTGCTCGTTTTAAGTATGAATCGGTTATTTATTGTAATTTCTGTTCGTTTTGGGTTTCATTTATCTATCGATGCTGAATTGTGGTAGTTTCACGCTTGGTTGATTATTTGATTTTGTTTTTGGTCATTTTTGGTTTAATGGAGTTGTTTACATTTCTTTGAAAGACTTATTTTGTGGGAAAATTTTTATTTAATAATTTCTGTTCGTTTTATGTTGACATAAGCTTTTCAGGGAAAAAGAAAATAATACTTTAAATCTTTTCGTTTTTTAAGACTTTATAGTTTGGCCTGCTATTTGTATGCTGGAGAAAAATTTTCAGCAATTTTTAACAATATACACCCGTTTAAAAATCTGGAAACAAATAGTAGTGTTTAATTTAGTTTCATACCTCCTCTAGTTGACCTGAAATAGAAAACTTGATACGATTCGCAAAGTGATTTGGTTAAACTTACGCTATTTTGATTTGGTTAAATTTTAAGAGCAGAAGTAACCCCGATAGTTTTATCATAATACCCTCAGTCGTTCTTGGGATACTGCTGAGATGCCTTATTGGTAATTAGCATTAACACAGTGCATATTGATTTCATCTTAAGGCAACATTTAGTTTTTAAACATAATGGGAAAATGGGGGGGGGTGGGCATGGGAGGGGGACTAGTTGCCCTCCAATCACTTTCAACTATTAAAAGCGGCATTAGTCCTTTCTATTTTCAATCGAATGAGCCCTTTTCGTAGTTCCTGCGACAACTCCTTCGATACGAAGTGCCCTCGTCTAAACAGAAAAAAAAAATAATAATAATACATCGTACCCATATCGATCTTTACTATAAATTAAATAAAAAAAACTTTCCGAAAAATAAGTTTTTTAAAGAAAAGTAAAGGCCATTTTAAACTTAAGCTCAGGAGATATGAATACCTGTTAAAATTCAAACTCAGAACGACCAGAAATTACTATTAAATAATAAATAAAACCCAAAACGAACAGAAATTAAATAAACAATCATAGCAAAAAACATACAACAAGTAATAATATAAACGAATAAATATATCTTAAAGCGAGTAAAGCTTAGATTGGATATCAAGCTTAAAACGAAAAATAATAGTTTGCTATTAAAGTATAAATGAAACTTAAAACGAACAGAAATTAAATAAACAATCAATGCAAACAAACATACAATATATATATTAATGTAAATGAATAAATAAATCTTAAAACGAGTGAAACTTAAATGAATATGCAAATCAAGTTTGAATCGAATAAAAATAACAACAAACAAGAGTTTGGGTATCGCTTCGCTGCAGAAGCCTAAAACCTACTGCGTTATTGGCGCCTTACTGAAAACTTTATGGGTCTTGAACAGTCTTGGAAAGTATAAACAACATCAAATTGAATACTAGATATATAATGATATTAATTGTTGAAAGATCCATCAGTTCAAGATTTTTTTTCACTGTAATTTTTATTATCATTTTCAATGCTGTAAGAACTGGAAAAGAATAAATTTGTAATACAAGAGCAATTCGTTTTCAGTGAAGCACCAATGACGCAGAAGGCTTTAGGTTTTTGCATGTAAAGAAGGGGGCAGTATCCAAATTTTATTTGTAGTGAAACTATATTTATCTTGACCAATCTTGGAAAGAACTAATAAATTAAACTGAATATTTGATGTATAATGATATTAATTGCTGAAAGCTCATCAATTTAAAATTTTACTGTAATTTTAATATTTATTTTCAATTTTACGTACAAAAGAAAACATTTATAATATAATTCGTTTTCAGTAAAGCGCCAATGACGCAGTAGGTTTTAGGCTTCTGCAGTGAGGCGATACCCTAACTCTTGTTTGGAGTTATTTTTATTCAATTCAAACTGGATTTGCATATTCAATTTAAGTTTAACTCGTTTTAAGATTTATTTATTCATTTACATTAATATATATTGTATGTTTGTTCGCATTGATTGTTTATTTAATTTCTGTTCGTTTTAAGGTTTCGTTTATTCTTTAATTGCAAAGTATTTTTTTGGTTTTAAGATTAATTTCGTCTTAAATCTAAGCGTTATTCGCTTTAAGATCTATTTGTTCATTTATATTATTACTTGTTGTATGTTTTTTGCTATGATTGTTTATTTAATTTCTGTTCTTTTTGAGTTTCATTTATTCTTTAGTAGTAATTTCTGGTCGTTTTGAATTTGAACTTTAACAGGTACTCATATCTCTTGAGCTTAAGTTTAAAATGGCCTTTACTTTTCTTTGAAAAACTTATTTGTCGGAAAGTTTTTTTTAAATTAATTTTTTTTTGTTTTTGATTGCAAAAAGTTTCAAGTTTTTATTGCATGGGGGGGGGGGGTTTCTTACTGTCCAATTAATCTTGACTTTAAAAAACGGATCTAGAACTTTCAATTTAAATCGAATGAGGCTTTTTTAAAGTCTATACCATTACTTCTTTGATAAAAACCTTATATATGAACAATAGACAGCTTGCATAACTTGTGGACAGTGATTGGCAACAATGAATGGATTGAAAAAATAGCTCCGATAAGGGTGTTTTGACCATTTCACTTGCTGACACAAAGGGATCACGACTGTTTGGAATTGACCTTAATAGGATTTTGTGTGCCAAAGCAATTTTGCATCTATCACAGTGTATGTATTTTAACCTTATAATTGGATAATTGTATTAGATTTACTATGTGTTCTTCCCGTACAAAAATTTGCTTTATTAAAGTCTTTGGGGTGGGGGCGGCGTAGTTGGCAGAAGGAAGAAAACTTTAGCGTAGACAGTAGGAGTGGGGGAGGGTGGGGTTGGAGACTCATCCAATACGGGGCGGAACTTCACTTATCTCCTCCGTTCCCGATTTAGGAGATCAGACAGACTTATTGGGCTGTAGAATGTTGGACCGTATGTGTTGTGGAAGACGTTAAAATACTCAAAAATACTTTATATTTTCAGTTATTGCAGGATTGATTTCATAGATTTTGGAATGGTGAGCCCCCTGACCCATCGTTTTGGTGAACCTCAACTCATAATATGCAATTTTGATTAATTGTTCCATGTTATGTGCATATATTATTCTATATATGTTATTTTGAGTTATACTTTTATCGCATTGTGTTCATTTTTAAGGCTTGAGATAAAAACTGAAACCTTAGCGTAGACAGTAGTGGGGAGAAGTCTCCCCCCTCACATGCATAATTGAGCAGCCACAGAGAAAGTAATACAAATGAAATTAATCTGTCTTTCGAAAATGTCTTTTTTCAAAAGACACGAGCAAAATCGTCTAAAGGAACCTGAAGTGCTATCTCTGACATTTCCGTTGATTCTTTATTCCCATTACTTTCAGATGTAAAATTTAGAGTATTATCGAATGGGTTTAGTCGTCCAATCCCTGACAAAATTCACATTTGGAAAACCCACCCCTGGGAAAGTTTATCCCCCCCCTACATACAGTTATTTTCCATTTGATTATATAAGCGTAGTGAATTTCACCCCGCAGAGACTTTCGTACTATTGAATATGCTCTCCCAAACATATGCTTTTCCTATAATTTTGAATATTAGTAAAAAATTGATCTGATATTTTTAATCAATCATGTAGGCCGGAAGCAATGCTATAGCGTTACCTAAGTAAAGAGCCATAAGGGTTCAATGAATTATTACTTATTTATTTTTTCAGGGGCACTTTATGTGGAAGAGGTGGTCGCATAAACTTTGGAACGGGGTTCATTGAATAACAAATTAAAATTTATAGTGCCCTTACACCAGGGGGGGACCCAGGATTTATTCGGGGGGGGGGCAAAATAGGTTGATCCGATAAACTTGCGTTAGGAGCAAGTTTAATCAACGCAATCTTACGTTAATTAAATAAATTACATTACTTTAGACTACGTTAGGGCGGGGGGGGGGTGCCTCCCTTGCCCCTCCCCTGGATCCGCCACTGCCTTACACTCTCTGTTTCTTTCCTTGTTAAGGAGGAGAGCAGAGGCCTAATAGGCGTGTGTTAATACCAAAATATTCTAAATCTCATTGGGCCTTCAGGTATAAAGAGAATTAGTTCAAAAGGAGGGGTGGGGAAAAGGGCATGTGGGGGGGGGGGTATTTGCTCTTCGATCAATTTTGACTCGTAACAGCTGAACTAGAACTTCCAATTTCCAATCAAATGAGCCCTCTCTGAAGCTGATACGAGAATCCCTTCCTGCCCCCAGGCCCTGGGGGGTTTGTCGACGCCAGAGTTTTGTTACTTAACCTTTCGACTATTTTTAACAAAATTTTTATCTAGTGCATTTAGGGCGTGGAGAAGGGGGGGGGATAGTTGCCCTCAAATCTCTTTTGACTCTTAAAAAGTGAACAAGAACTTTCAATTTCCAATCAAATGAGCCCTCTCTAAAGTTTATACGAGTACTCCTTCCATAAAAAAATATGAAGGATACGGAGAATCCTTAAATTACAACCCTTGCCCTGAGGGTTGTAGGAGAGTTGTCATCATTAAAGACCTATTTTCCAGAACTTAAAACTACGTTTAATAAAATGGCTGTCTCAAAATTTTGATTGGATGTGTTTGGCGAAGAGGTGGGCGTGAGAGGGAGGTTATTTGCCCTCAAATCACTTTCGACTGTTAAAAAGGGCCCTAGCCCTTTGAATTTCCTATCTGATGAGCCTTTTTTGAAGTTTCTACGACAACGCCTTCTATAAAAACCTTATATGCCCCCAGGGCATAACTTACAACCATTGCCTTGGGGGTTGTGGGGGAGTGTCCTCCTCAAAAACATATTTTCTATCTTGAAATCAACTACGCTGAACAAAATAGCTATCTCAAAATTTTGATTGGATGTGCTTGGGGGAATGGTGGGCGAGGATGGGGGCTAGTTTCCCTCCAATCACTTTCGACTATTAAAAAGGGCACTAGCTTTTCGAACTTCCAATCGAATGAGCCTTTTTTGAAGTTTCTACAACAACGCCTTCTATAAAGACCTTATATGCCCCCAGGGCACAACTTAAAACACTTGCCCTAAGGGTTGTCGGGGAGTGCCCTCCTCAAAAATATATTTTCTATCTGGAAATCAACTACGCTGAACAAAATGGCTATCTCAAAATTTTGATTGGATGTATTTGGGGAAATAATGGGCGTGGGGGGGGGGGGGGGGCTAGTTGCACTCCAATCACTTTCGACTATTAAAAAGGGCACTAGCCCTTTAATTTCCAATCGAATGGGCCTGTTTTGAAGTTTTTACGACAACGTCTTCTATAAAAACCTTATATGCCCCCAGGGCATAACTTAAAACCCTTGCCCTGAGGGTTGAGGGGGAGTTTCCACCTCAAAATATATTTTCTATCCGGTAATGAAGTACGCTGAATAAAATGGCTATCTCAAAATTTTGATTGGAGGTGTTTGGGGAGATGATGGGCGTGGGGGGGGGCTAGTTACCCTCAAGTCACTTTTGAATATTAAAAAGGGCACTAGCCCTTCAATTTCCAATCGAATGAGCCTGTTTTGAAGTTTATACGACAACGCCTTCTATAAAAAACCTTTTATGCCCCCAGGGTATAACTTAAAACCTGTGGCCCGAGGACTGTGGAATAGTATTCGTCTCAAAAATATATTTTCCAACAGGGAATAGACTACGATCACCAAAATAGCTAACTCAAAATTGTGATTACATGTATTAGAGGGAATAATGGGCATGGGGGGGCTAGTTGCCCTCCAATCATTTAAGACTATTAAAAAGGGTACTAGAATTCTTGATTTCCATTCGAATGAGACCCCTTTGAAGTCTATACGAAAACCCCTTCCATATGAAGTGCCTCTGGGAGAAAAAAATAAATAATAAAATATTGGAGCCGCATGGCCTTTACTCTAGGCAACGCTACAGCGTTCTCTCTGAAAATTGAAAGCCTTCCAATCACTTTCGACTGTTAAAAAGGGCAGTAGCCCTTTCAATTTCCAAGCAAATGAGACCTTTTTGAGTTTCTACGACAACGCTTTCTATAAACACCTTATATGTCCCCAGGGCATAAATTACAACCCTTGAACTGAGGGCTGTGAGGGGGTTGTCATCCTCAAAGACCTAACATCCAGAACTTTCAACTACATTAAACCAAACAGCTGTCTCAAAATTTCGATTGGATGTGTTTGGGCGTGAGAGGGGGATTAGTTGCCCTCTAATCGCTTCCGACTTTTATAAAGGGCACTAGCCCTTTCAGTTTCCAATCGAATGAGCGTTTTTTGAAGTTTCTACGGCAACATTTTCTATAAAAACCTTGTATGCCCCTGGGCATAACTTACAACCCTTGGCCTGAGGACTGTGAGGGGGTTGTCATCCTCAAAGACATAATTTTCGGACCTTTCAACTACGTTGAACAAAATGTTTATCTCAAAATTTTGATTGCATGTGTTTGGGGAAATGGTGGGCGTGAGAGGGGGGTTACTTGCCCTCCAATCACTTTCGACTATAAAAAGGGCACTGGTCCTTTCAATTTGCAATCGAATTATTCCTTTTTGAACTTTCTGCGACAGTGCTTTCTATAAAAAAAATCATATATGCCCCCAGGGCATAACTTAAAACCCTTACCCTAAGGGCTGCGGGGGGCGTGCCATCCGAAAAAAATAATTTCCAGACTTTTTAACTACGTCGAACAAAAAGGCTATCTCAAAATTTTTATTGGATGTGTTTGGGGATATGGTGGATGTGAGAGGGGTTTTAGTTGTCCTCCAATCACTTTCGACTATTAAAAAGGGTAAAAGCCCTGCTAATCTCCAATCAAATGAGCCTGTTTTGAAGTTGTTATAACATCACTATCTATAAAATCTTATATGCCCCTAGGGCATAACTGACAGCCCTTGCCCCGAGGGCTCTGAGGACCTCTTTTCTAAAACTTTTAACTATCATCCTCAAAGACCTATTTTCTAAAACTTTTAACTACGTTGAACAAAATGGCTATCTAAAAATTTTGACTGGATGTGTTTGGGGAAAAGGTGAACGTAAGAGGGGGGTTAATTTCCCTCAAATCACTTTCGACTATTAAAAAGGGCGCTAGCCCTTTGAATTTCCAATCGAATGACCCGTTTCGCAAGTTTTTACAATAAAGCTTTCAATAAAAACCTTATATGCCCCCAGGGCATAACTTACAACCCTTACCCTGAGGGTTTATTTTTTTTTTTTGGGGGGGGGGGAGTGTCATACTCAAAGATATAATTTCCAGATCTTTCAACTAAATGAACAAAACGGCCATCTCAAAATTTTGATTTCATGTGTTTGGATAAATGGTGGGCGGGGAAGGGGTGTTAGTTGCCTTTTAAATACTTTCGACTATTAAAAAGGGCACTAGCCATTTAAATTTCCAATCAAATTAGCCCTTTTTGAAGTTTCTACGACAACACTCTCTATAAAAACTCTATATGCCCTCGGGGTATAACTACAATCCTTGCCCTGAGGGTTGTGGGGGAGTGTCCTCCTCAAAAATATAATTTCTATCGGGAAATCAACTACGCTGAACAAAATGGCTATCTCAAAATTTTGATTGGATGTGTTTTGGGAAATGGTGGGCGTGGAACTGGTGTTAGTTGCCTTCGAATCACTTTCGACTATTAAAAAGGACAGAAGCCACTCCAACTCTAATCGAATAAGCCCTTTTTGAAGTTTCTACGACACCTCTTTTGATACGAAGTGCCCTGGTCTAAAGAAACAAAAAAAATAGTACATTGTGCCACCATCGTTCTTTACTTAGGCAGCGCGATTTGAGAGGCACATGTTTAAATGGCTGGGGCATGGGTAAATGGCGGGAGTATGCATGACTCTCTTATTGGACACACACTTGGACAAACACATCTTATTAGACGAACCTTATATGCCCCCAGGGCATAACTTATAACCCTTGCCCTGAGGGCTGTGGGGGGAGTTTCACCCTCAAAGATATAATTTCCGGATCTTTCGACTACTTTGAACAAAATAGCCATCTCAAAATTTTGATTGCAAGTGTTAGGATAAATGGTGGGCGTGGAAGGCGTGTTAGTTGCCTTCCAATCACTTTCGACTATTAAAAAGGGCACTAGCCATTTTGATTTCCAATAAAATGAGCCGTTTTTGAAGTTTCTACGACAACACTTTCTATAAAAACCTTATATGCCCCCAGGGTATAATTTACAATTCTTGCCCTGACGGTTGTGGGAAGTGTCCTCCTTAAAAATATAGTTTCTATCGGGAAATCAACTACGCTGAACAAAATGGCTATCTCAAAATTTTGATTGAATGTGTTTTGGGAAATGGTGGGCGTGGAAGGGGTGTTAGTTGTATTCCAATCACTTTCGACTATTGAAAAGGGCAGAAGCCACTCCAATTTCCAATCGAATGAGCCCTTTTTGACGTTTCTACGACATCTCTTTCGATACAAAGTGCCCTGGTCAAAGAAACAAAAAAAAATAATACATTGTGCCATCATCGTTCTTTACTTAGGCAGCGCGATTGCGCTGCCTATGATTAGTAGCTGCACTTATAAACCACCTATCTGTGCGTTTAAAATACCAGCTATCTGTGCGTTTAAACGTATTTAGGGGGTACTTCTCATATTTCAATAGGCTTAGCTATAGGATCATAGTCAGCCAATCCCAACTATCTGCATCTGGTCCAAGATTAAGAACATGCTGTCCTTGTTTAGGGAAAATACATTTTTGTCAAAAACTTTGTACAAGATCACACACTGTCCGCGTGCTGGGGGGTTTTGCCTTAAATCCTCTTTCATGTAGTAGATGTGATGTGGCTGTTCAAGCTACTTTCAGACATTACCTATCCCACCACTCATAGTCATCACACTGACCTCTGCAGTACGTTCTACCCTCTCCCTAATGGCCCTCATAGATGACTTTTACAAACTTTCCAACTGTTCGAATCAAAACTAAGTTCAAATTATTTTCACTATCTTACCCAAAAGAACTGTCTGAGTTCTCATCAACAGTCAAAGTCTGAACCTTTCCAGTTTCATTTCATTTTCACCCTCAGTGCTGTCTTCACACCAAATCTCTTCACATCCTGTTTCTGTTTTTCTGTTTGTTTCTGTGTCTCTGTATTTTTTATTTTCCACCTCTTCTTTTCCTTCATTGTAGCAAAGAGCTTCATTATTGGCGTTCATTGATGTATCAGTGAGCACTTTTGCTCTGCCCTCATTTTTTCCTTGAAGCATTTTGTTTTCTTGGTGGTGCTGATATGTGGTTGTACCTATCCAGGTGTGACTATCCTAGTTGAAAGTGGCTGCAAAATCACAGGGCTTACTGAAAGCATTGGGTGAGAGGATGGCTCTACATGTAGGGATGGGGCTTGAGTTAGAACCTCTGATGGGCTTGGCAATCTGCCACCAGCTTAATGGGCTAAAAAACCTTTGGTTGGTCTGCATTTAAGAGCACAAACCTTCATTATCAAACCAATCTGGATTGGAAGGGGATATACCCATTCTCCCTCCCTTCTGGATGTTTCTGGATGTTTCTGATGTTTCTCCCTTCCAAATCCCTTCTGGGTGTTTGATGGTATGAACGCTAAAGGGAAGGTTTTCCTACCGACCCACCTGTGATGTAAATGGTGACAGTTATTTTCGATGGTGACGGTTGCTCGATGAAAAAAATTACTACTAATTTCGTTAATTAATTATGTTAGGAATACAAAGCTGTTAGAAATTTCAAATATTTTACAAGGGTTCTGAAATGCTACAGCAATTTCGTTTCTACCAGATTTCTACTTCTCTTGATGAATAACAAAGAAGACGAGCGTCCAGCCAGCGACTCGTGAAGTTTCTAACTCGTGAATAGGCCAAAATATGACAAAGATTAAAGCTGGAATTTAAGAAAGACTTACCAAAACATAAATGTTTGTGGTGGACAATGATCGTGCCAGCGGCGTGCCGTTGCTACTATTTTTTTACCCCCGCCAACGCCAATCTTCCCTTATCGGCACGGCATCGGGATCTAGTTGTATAATAGAATTCTTGAAACGAAAATATAAAAATATAAGGCAGCGTCACTCAACCAGGGGGGCTTGAGCACCCCCCCCCCTTATGGGTGCCCATGTAGAGTTGTTTCTTTTTCTGAATAAATGATAAGATTTGGCATTACTATTTATGTTTTGACAACAATTTTGCAACATACTTTAATAATAGTTTTGCTACAGAACTTTGAGTAGAGAGGAAGGGGGAGGGGGGCGGGTATTATCCGCGTAAAGGGATTTAAAATCTGCTTAATTTTGACCCTCTCTAGTGCTGAACTGCTTTGTCAACATGGTTTAATTGTACCGTTTTTGGCACAATTTCGAGCTCCTGTTACAATGCGGTACATTTGAAAATATTTTGGTGCAATCCAAATTTTAACGTCGTTCACATTTCGTGAACGACATTATTAGTGAAGTTGGTTTCAAAGACCTTTGCCAAATCATCAAGAAGCGGAAATTCTCGATAATAGTTGATGAAAGCACGACTTGAGTAAGAAAAAGAGCCTGATTATAGTTGTTCGCCATCTTGATCTGAATGCTGTTGATCGAGAAGACAGTTTTCCTGTAAGAGACTCCTTCTTGTGACTTATAGAAGTTCAGCGATATTCAGCTGAAGGCATTTACCGGGCTATAACTAAACTACTTTTTCAAGAAATTGGAGCTCCAAAGGCAAACCTAATAGTATTTGCCGCAGACAATGTACCGGTTATGATGGGGGAGCAAGGTGTTGTTTAGGCAAAACTGTCAGAAGTTTATTTGTACTTGGTTGTTCATGTCATTCCATTCGCATATGTGCTAGTCCTGCACAGTGCGGCAAACAATGCCAAAAGAAATTGAATATTTTTGTCAGGATGTATACGGCTATATTTGTCGCAGCCCAAAACGGGCCAGTCAGATTTTATTAATTGCAAAAGTAAATGGAATAGAAAGAACATAGATTTTTGAGACATATAGCAACTCGATGATTGTCTAAACAAGCCATTGTAGCTCGAAATTTGGAGCAGTAGGATTACTTGAATTTATTCTTCCGTGCGGAAAATCTTAAAGAAGCCAACACGCCGGGGAAGCCCAGTGCCATACTAAAAAACTGCTATAAGCGGTTTTCAAGTCTTACTTTGTCTTTCTGGTGTATAATTTGAATAATATCGAAGAGCTAAAAAAACGCTTTCAGGCAGAAGACACCCAGATTCATTTTGTCTATAGTCATTTGTTCTTAAGTGTGCAAGCCAATAGCATTCCACTTATTGTTGCCTAGCTATACCAAAAAAGTGATTTCCGCCTCATAAACCCACGTGACACCAACTACTATGCCGATGTCCAGGACGTTGAATGTAGGGGCCGAGTGGAAGTGATTTTTCATAAAGAAAAGTTATCTCTATCTGCTGCAGTTCAGTTTAAAAAAGAGTTTAAAATTTTTTGATCGTGCTCTGTGATGAGATGAGAAAGTGTTTTTTCAACTCCAGGTATTCATCAGTAAGAAACTTTGATAGGCATCATCCACGCTATGCTATGGGAGTAGAGTAAAATCAGCCAAACCTGGGACCGCTTAAGACCGAGTTTCCGAATATACTGATTGACATTGATCTGGAAGATATCTTCCAAGAGTGGAAGAGATTACCTTTTTGCTCTGAGCTTGGTACTTCGATTGACTCAGATCCTTACGACAAAAAGATGTTATTGGGTCAAAACGGTTTCCTCTGTTCGTTTATTTCACCTTAAGCCTACTTGTTCTCCCACACTCTTCCGCTGCTGCTGAGCGAGCTTTCTCAGCTGTCAATCTGAACAAAACCAGCATTAGAAATCGTTTCGGTTTCACCACCTTGAACGGGCTTCTCAGTGCAAAACGGATTGTCTCAAAGAATTGGAAACCACCCTTGAAAACGGTTCTGCATCCAAAGTAGAAAAACTGCGGAAGGGGATATGAAAAGTTGGGCTACAACAAGAAACAACAGAAAAAATGACCCACTAGCGCAAATATTCCTCTTTTTTTAATGTTAGTAGGGACCCATTACTGACTCCAACCGGGATAAAATCACGTGCCTATTTCTAGGCCAATCAGAGAGCTACAATACGACCGGTACAAGACCAAACACTCATTGAAATCAACTTGGTGTTACATCAGAGAAGACTTCGGGGAATTTCAGCATGAAATTTTACGTACTTTCCTTGTCGAAATCAAAGTACCGTACGCATTATCTGCTATGACGCAATTCCACCTCGTGAACATTCTTTATAATGTTTGTGCTTCAACCTAAGATAGCAGTTTCGACACATTATTACTTTGGTGTTTGATGCTTGTGTATCTCAGTCAATAAATTGAATTTGATTATAAGTTGATTCAATATTATACAGAGACTTCCATTACGTATGGGGTTATAGAGTGTGACTCAATTAGTTTAAAGAAGTCAGATTGTGGTGTAATTTTTGACTGCGAATTCTTATTGTTGGCTTCAGATCATAGCGGAATCTCTCGCTATCATTGGCATATCAACTATAATATGTATGCTTACAATAGAGACAAGTGGAGTGTGACATTACGAATTATAAACAAAATAGGCTTATATGATAGAGTGACCCCTCCATTCTATGAAGAAGGGAAAGGATCGATCCACGGTATAACAGGAAGTTGGAGAAATATGTAGTTTTTTTGGTGTGACAGCACTATACGTGAAAGGCAATATACCCACTGATAAACTTTTAATGGTCAAATGCAAATCGGATATCCTATTGTTAATTTTGTAAGATTTTAACTGTGAGATTTTTCCAAATAAAAAACAAAATCCTGAGGACAAAGTTCGAATCTTTAGCAGATCGGTTCCGATAGATATTTCTTCTCGGGATATATGAATAAGACATCCCGAGAAGAAGAAAAACAACTAAACTCGTGATATAGATTGGGATCAGACAAAGTGGGTGATGAATGGTGAATTATTATTATGTATGACGAGGATGTTAAAAGTTGTGTATACCCCTGTAATGGAAATATATGACATCTGGAGAAACACTTTAAATGCAATAGTGAAGTATATTGAGGACAATAAGTTATATTGGTAATTGTATATATGTAATATATTATTGTTGTAATTATACTCACATACGCAATAAAATTGTTTCGAAATCGATATTTCTTTTGTTGATTTTTTTTAGGTAGGTTATCGAATATTCTTGAAGTAGAACGAATCGTGGTTTGTCAAGAGTCAGCAGTGATCAAGGATCTCAAACTCCAAGGGACCTCTCTCCCCAACCACCCAGGGGTCCTCTCCCTCCTGCTTTTTGAGGACATCCCCCCAATTTTCAAAATAGAGGTTCCATTAAGAATTATAAATGTGTAAGAAAAAAGTTATCAGAACGTCATATTAGACCTCATCTGTCTGGACTTAGACAAGCGAACGCTTTGAGCATTCAATTCTGACACTTTTTTGTTTAACAATATCAAACTATATCATTTAGAATAATATGTTTTAAAAGTCCCCCATGGTCTAAAATATTTCCTCATTATGAATTTTCTATTTACTAGCCTTAGGCACTTCCACTTCATCTGTTTATTCAAACATCCAGCAATAAAATCAATATTAAAAAAAATTACCACTACCGTAAAAATTGAAACACATCAAAACATTTATTTTCAAGCAAATTTTCTGATCGACTAATTTAAAGCGGCTAATTACAGTTTGAAAGTCGTTTATGAAACGTTGAATTATTCATTGTTCCTACGCAATGAGCAAACTTCCGAAAGAAAAAATAAATGCGAGATGAATCTAAAAAAGCTCGTTATTATTCATATTTTTAATTGGATTGTATGAAGGGGATAAAAGAGTTAAAAGTGCGTACTAGTTAAGGTGAGTCTGAGAGGATGATAAGTTTTAGGCAACTTGACATAAATGTTAAAATAACATCACTGGTATCAATCTTTGGAAATGGTTAGCAATGTCAAGAAGATTTTGTGACTTAACTTGGTCAAAGTAAAACAAAATGGATGTTTGGACTCCAGGGTGATGTTTCCTTAAACTCAATGCTCTAGAGGTGGGGGATGATTCAAAGGCTCATTTGAATATATTGTTATGCCCTTTCTTTCAAAATTAGCTAGTGGAAATATTATTTCTGATCGACTAATTTAGAGCGGCTAGTTACATTTTGAAAATCGTTTACGAAACGTTGAATTTTTCATTCTTCCTAAGCAATGAGCAATTTTCAGACAAAGAAATTAAATTTCAGATGAATCTACAGAGTTTAAACTTCGTTCATTATAAGCCTTTTTTCATATTTTTTATTATTTTTGCAGGTCTAGTTCAGAAGGACATTTGAGGTGAAGTTTTATTTTTAAGATGAGTTTGGGAGGTGGGAGATGATTCAAGGACTCATTGAGTACATTTTTGCATCTAGTCCAGAATTGATTGCATTATTAGCGGTATAAATAATGATAAAAAGTTATATGACTTTCATAGAGGTGAAACAAAGCTCGATAATATTCATATTTTTAATTGTATTGTATGAAGGGGATAAAAGAGTTAAAAGTGCGTACCAGTTAAGGTAAGTCTGAGAGAAGGATAAGTCGTAGGTAACTTGACTTAAATGTTAGAATAACATCACTGGTATCAATCTATGGAAACGGTTAGCGATATCAAGAAGATTTTATGACTTAAGTTGGCAAAAGTGGTGGAAACATTATTTCTGATCGACAAATTTAAAGCGGCTAGTTACAGTTTGAAAGTCGTTTACAAAACATTGAATTGTTCATTGTTCCTAAGCAACTTGACATAAATGTTAGAATAACATCACTGGTATTAACCTATGGAAACGGTTAGCGATGTCAAGAAGATTTTGTGACTTAACTTGGCCAAAGTAGAAAAAATTGATGTTTGGACTCAAGGGTGAGGTTTCCTTAATCTCAATTCCCTAGAAGTGGGGGACGATTCAAGGGCTCATTGGGGTACATTCTAATACCCTTTTTTTCAAAATTAGCTAGTTACAGTTTGAAAGTCGTTTACGAAAGGTCGAATTGTTCATTTTTCCTAAGCAATGAGCAAACTTCAGACACAGAAATTAAATTCCATATGAATCTACGGAGTTTAAACTTCGTTAATTATAAGCCTCTTTTCATATTTTTTATTATTTTTGCGGGTCGAGTTCAGAAGGACATTTGAGGAGAACTTTCATTTTTAAGATGAGTTTGGGAGGTGGCGGATGATTCAAGACCTCATTGGGTAAATTTTTGCATCTCGTCCAGAATTGATTGCATTATTAGTGGTATCTAATAATGATAAAAACTTATACAATTTTCCTAGAGGTGAAACAAAGCTCGATATTATTCATGTTTTTAATTGGATTGTATGAAGGGGATAAAAGAGTTAAAAATGCCTACCAGTTAAGGTAAGTCTGAAAGGATGATAAGTCTTAGGCAACTTGACATAAATGATAGAATAACATCACTGGTATCAATCTATGGAAGCGGTTAGCGATGTCAAGAAGATTTTGTGACTTAACTTGGCCAAAGTAAAATAAATGGATGTTTGGACTCCAGGGTGAGGTTTCCTTAAGCTCAATGCCCTAGAGGTGGGGGACGATTCAAGAGCTCATTGGAATACATTCTTATGCCCTTCTTTTTCAAAATTAGCTAGTGGAAATATTGAACAATGAGGCGACTTATGAAAATTTTAATATTTTTAGGGAGAGGAGGAAGGAGGGTGATCCAAGGGCTCATTGGTACATTTTAGCATCTTGTCCAGAATTGATTACGTTGTTAGCGTTATCTCATAATGATGAAAAGTTATATCATTTTCATAGGGCTGAAACAAAGCTCAATAATATTCATATTTTTAATGGATTGTATAAAGGGGATAAAAGAGTTGAAAGTGCGTTCCAGTTAAGGTAAGTCTGAGAGGATGATAAGTTTTAGGTATTGGGTTCATTTTTGCATCTCGTCCAGAATTGATTGCATTATTAGCGGTATCTAATAATAATAAAAAGTTATATCATTTTCATAGGTGTGAATTAAAGCTCAATAATATTTATATTTTTAATTGGATTGAATGAAGGGGATAAAACAGTTTAAAGTGCATAACAGTTAAGGTAAGTCTGAGAGGATGATAAGTCTTAGGCAACTTGCCATAAATGTTAGAATAACATCACTGGTATCAATCTATGGAAACGGTTAGCGATGTCAAGAAGATATTGTGACTTAACTTGGATATTCTTCTTAGGTGACTTATGAAAACTTTAATATTTTTTAAAGAGGTGAGGGGATGATTAAAGGGCTTATTGGGTACATTCTTATGCCCTTCTTTTTCAAAATTAGCTAGTGGAAATATTAAACAATGTAGGCGCCTTATGAAAATTTTAATATTTCTTAGGAAGGTGGTGGATGATCCAAGGGCTCATTGATTAAATTCTTCTGACATTCCTTTTAAAATTAGCTGTTTTAAATATTAAACAGTGTTGACGACTTATGATAAATTTAATATTTTTTTAGGGGGGTGGGGGATGATTCAAGGGCTCACTGGGTACATTCTTATGCCCTTTTTTCAAAATACTGATTTTTTGGACTTGGAATTTTTTATGAATCTTAAAATGACATAAAATATGATTGCGGCTGTACCAACTGTACTCTATGCTTCCTCGTTGACACGACGCGGCTTTCCCAGTGGTACTATATGGCTGTTTATCGACCCTACGTAGTTTATTTTATGTTTATCAGTCGTTAATCATTGTACAGTGGAAGGATAAACACATAAGTCGTAACTTTAGAAAAATGAAGATGGAGCATTTTAAGAAAGTGTGTTCACATGATAGTGTTATTGTAGAATTAAATGCTGACAAGGAGAAGTATTTGAACTATGAAACAAGTACAAGTGGTAGCACTATTGGAAATGTATACGTGCATTGTCATGACACTAAGGAATTAAATTTGTTTGGAATAGCAAAAAAATTCAACTCTTATGATGGTGGATATGCGAAATTGAGATCTCCGGAGATAGCTGCACTCAAAGAGAATGCCAACATAAAAATAATAGTCGGTGAAGAGGGGCATCCTCTTGCCCGTGCTTGTTGTAACAAGTTACCCAGTGTTACACCCCATCGTCAGCATTCGGGTATTAGCATTCAACGGAAGATCAAAAGAAGACAGGAACACTCTTCTACTAATATCATAAACCATATCTTGTCTACGTGCAGGAACTGTTACCTGTGTAAAACTAATGTGGTAATTATCAGTGAAATTGCTGGAAAAATAAATAGGGCATTGACAGAAAATATGACTAAGAAATATAAAGATGAATCGATGAAAAACAAAGTGCCAACTAACTTTATTACTACTTTTGATCATGTAGTCAATGAACCTAATAATAGCAAAGACGGAATGTTTATTTAACATATAGGTGACTCCCCACTAAAAATAGTGTATGACACAAAATGGAATAATGATTATTCTACTGATTACTAACTAAGAGAAGACAATAGCTACAGCATCAAGAAAGAACATGATGAAGTATTTTATGGAACAGATCCAAAATGTCCAAAGTTGTTCAATGACATTAATAATGTGTAATAATGTATGCAACATGTTTTTTATTTTAATATTCTACATGTCATTATTTCAATAAAAATATTTTTTGCATTACTTCGACATATTCCCATAATTTTTAGGGTATGCTAGAAATTCAAACGTTTAGAATATCAATTAAAAAGTAGGAGATGTAAGAAAAGGAATTTTCTGAAATATAGATACTACTACTACTAACAGGCTCATAGCGGATATATTAGAAAATGAGATAGGTTAAAAGAACCTTTACGAAAGTCTGAGAGAGAGATGATTTGAATTTTTTAACTCGAAAATATCCACCGACAAGCAAACACCCCGTCAGGACGCACAGACAGAGAGAGTTTTCAGAACCAGGAACATCCACGTTTAAAATACATCTGATTTTATTAATGGTATTTGATTTTTAATAAAGTCATGACAAAATCTTTCTTGAATTCACCTCTTGGATACACAATACAGAAATTTCATTCAAGAAACTATCAAAAATTGTAAGTAACAAACTCTTTCTTGAATTCACCTCTTGAATATACAATACCCAAATTTCATTCAAGAAATTATGAAGAAATTGTAAGTAACTAACAAACTCTTTCCTGAATTTACCTCTTGGATATACAATACAAAACTTTCAATAAAGAAATCATGAAAAATTGTAATTAAGTAACAAACTCTTTCTTCAATTCACCCTATGGATACACAATACAGAAATTTCATTCAAAAAATTATGAAAAATTTGTAAATAAGTATCAAACTTTTTCTTGAACTCGTCTCTTGGATACAAAATGCAGAAATTTCATTCAAGAAATTATGAAAAAATTGTAATTAAGTAACAAACTCTTTCTTGAATTCAACTATTGGATACACAATACAGAAATATCATTCAAGAAATTATGAAAAATTATAAGTATTTAACAAACTCTTTCTTGAATTCGCCTCTTGGATACACAATAAAGAAATTTCATTCAAGAAATTATGAAAAATTGTAACTTAGTGATGAATTCTTTCTTGAATTCGCCTCTTGGACACACAACACGGAAATTTCATCCAGGAAATTATGAGAAAATCGTAAGTAAGTAACAAACTCTGTCTTGAATTTACCACTTGGATACACAGTACCGAAATTTCATTCAAGAAATTATGAAAAATTGTAAGTAGCTAAAAACCACTTTCCCGAATTTTGCCTCTTGGATATACAATACAGAAATATCATTCAAGAAATTATAAAAAAAATTGTAAGTAAGTAACAAACTCTTCTTATGAAAAATAGTTAGTAAGTAACAAACTCTTTTTTTGAATTCACCTCTTTGAAACACAATACAGAAATTTCATTCAAGAAATTTTGAAAAATTGTAATTAAGTAACAAACTCTTTCTTGAATTCACCTCTTGAATACGCAATACAGAAATTTAATTCGAGAAGTTATGAAAAAAATGTAAGTAAGTAACAAACTCTAAAAATTGTAAGTAAGTAACAAACTCTTTCTTCAATTCACCTCTAGGATACACAACACAGAAATTTCAATCATGAAATTGTGAAAAATTGTAAGTAAGTACCAAACTCTTTCTTGAATTCACCACTTTTTAAAGTTTTCGTAAGTCGCCTACATTCTTTAATAGTTCCACTAGCTAATTTCGAAAAAGAAGGGCATGAGAATGTACGCAAGGAGCCCTTCAATCATCCCTCCCAACTCTCTAAGAAATATTAAAGTTTTCATAAGTCACCTAAGAAGTAAAGCCAAGTTATGTCACAAAATCTTCTTGACATCGCTAACAGTTTTCATACATTGACACCAGTGATGCTATTCTGACATTTATGTCTATTTATTCAATACTTATCATCCTATCAGGCTTACCTAAACTGATAAGCATTTTTCACTCTTTTATCTCCTTCATACAATCCAATTAAAAATATGAATATTATTGAGCTTTGTTTCACCCCTAAGAAAATGATATAACTTTTTTATCATTATTAGACACCGCTAATAACGAAATCAATTCTCGACGAGATGCAAAAATTTACCCAATACCTAAGACTTATCATCCTCTCAGACTTACCTTAACTGGTACGCACTTTTAACTCTTTTATCTTCTTCATACAATGCAAATAAAAACATGAATATTATCGAGCTTTGTTTCACCCATATGAAATTGATATAACTTTTTATCATTATTAGATACCGCTAATAATGCATTCAATTCTGGACGAGATGCAAAAATGTACCCAATGAGCCCTTGGATCACCCCCCCCCCTATTTCCCTACGAAATATTAAAATTTTCATAAGTCGCCTACATTGCTTAATATTTCCACTAACTAATTTTGAAAAAGAAGGGCATAAGAATGTATCCCAATGAGCTCTTGAATTGTCCCCCCTCTAGGGCATTGAGCTTAAGGAAACCTCACCCTGGAGTTTAAACATCCATTTTTTTTACTTTGGCCAAGTTAAGTCACAAAATCTTCTTGACATCGCTAACCGTTTCCCTTGATTGGTACCAGTTATGTTATTTTAACATTTATGTCAAGTATCCTGAGACTTATCATCCTCTCAGACCTACCTTAACTGGTACGCAGTTTTAACTCTTTTATCCCCTTCATACAATCCAATTAAAAATATGAATAATAACGAGGTTTGTTTCACCCCTATGAAAATGATATAACTTTTTGTCATTATTAAATACCGCTAATAATGCAATCAATTCTGTACGAGATGCGAAAATGTACCCAGTGATCCCTTGAATCATCCCCCCTCCTAAACTCATCTTAAAAATAAAACTTCATCTCAAATGCATTTCTAAACTCGACCCGCAAAAAAAAATATGAAAAAAGGCTTATAATGAACGAAGTTTAAACTCTGTAGATTCATCGGAAATTTAATTTCTGTGTCATGAAGTTTGCTTATTGCTTTGGAACAATGAACCATTCAACGTTTCGTAATTGACTTTCAAACTGTAACTAGCTGCTTTTAATTAGTCGATCCGAAAATATGCCTGAAAATAGATGTTTCGATGTGTTTTAATTTTTATAGCGGTGGTAATTTCTTTTTTAATATTGATTTTATTTCTGGATGTTTGCATGAACAGATGAAGTGGAAGTGCCTAAGGTTAGTAAATAGAAAAGTCATAAGGAGGCAACAATTTAGTCCATGGGGGACTTTTAAAGGATATTATTCTAAGATATTGTTAAGCAAAAAGGTGTCAGAATTTAATGTTCAAAGCGTTCGCTTTTCTAAGTCCCGAAAGATTGGGTCTGATATGACGTTCTGATAACTTTTTTCTTACAAATTTATAACTCATAATGGAACCTCTATATTGAAAATTGGGGGGTGTCCTCGAACAGTTGGAGGGAGGGGACCCCTTGGTTGTTGGGGAGAGGGGTCCCTTGGAGGTTGAGGTCCTTGCTCGCTTCTGACTCTAGAAAAAACACGATTCGTTCTACTTCAACAATATTCGATAACCTACCCCAAAAAATCTAACAAGAATATATTAAACATATACAATTACCAGTATAACTTATTTTCCTCAATATGCTTCACTATTGCATTTAAAGTATTTCTCCATACGTCATATATTTCCATTTCAGGGGTATACACAACTTTTAACAACCTGGTCATACATTACAATAATGCATCATTCGTCACCCGCTTGGTGTGATCCCAATCTATATCACGGGTTTTGCTGTGTTCTTCTTCTTCCTGGGATATCTTATGCACGTATCCTGAGAAGGAATATCTATCGGAAATCGAAAATCGAAAATCGAACTTCATTCTCAGGATTGTGTAATTTATTCGGAAATATCTTACAATTAAAATCTTCCAAATTGGATAATGGAATATTCGATTTGCATTTGACAATTAATATTTTATCAGTGGGTACATTGCCTTTCACGTATAGTGCTGTCACACCCAAAAAAACTATCTATTTCTCCAACTTCCTGTTGTACCGTGAATAGATCCTTCCCTTCTTCATAGGATGGACGGATCACTCTATCATATAAGCCTAGTTTGTTTATAATTCGTACAGTAATACTTCACTTGTCTCTATTTTAAGTACACATATTTTAGTTGATGTGCCAGAGATATCAAGAGACTTCACTGTGATCTGAAGCCAACAATAAAAATTCCCACTCAAAGGTTATACCACAAGCTGACTTCTTAAAACCAATCAATTCACAATTTAGAACACCATACATCTTTAATGTTTCTGTATTACATTTATTCAACTTATAATCAAATTCAATTTATTGACTGAGATACAATAGCATCAAACACCAAAGTTATAGTGTGTTGAAACTGTTATCTCAGGTTTGAAGCGTAAACATTATAAAGAATGTTAGTAGAGGTGACCCTAAAGCTCCTACGCGAACCACGTGGTGTATGGTTTTTGTCAGTGAGAATTTGAAAAACAGGAACTTTGTCACATTTATGGATGGTTTTATGGATTTTGTCAGTGAGAATGAAAAAACAGGAACTTTGTCACATTTATGTCTGTTTTCATGGATGGTTATGTGTGTTGGTCGATTTATTTTATGTTTTTCATGGATGGTTATGTGTGTTGGTCAATTTATTTGATGTTTTTATGGATTTTGTCAGTGAGAATGGAAAAACAGGAACTTTGTCACTTCCTTCTTGTTGTTGTTCGATGCCGGTGTTATGAGTTTCCGGGAAACAGTATTTGTTGTTGTTGTTCGATGTAAATGTTATGAGTTTCCGAGAAACAGTTAGATCATGTGTTTCCTTCTCAGCCAATCAGAGGGCTTTGTTTACATAACAATTTGACCTTGAGATTTCGTATATAATGGGCATGCAATGTGATTCAATTTTCAGAAAGTATTGACATAATACTTTGACCATGTATTAAAGTATTGACCATGAAAGTATTGTTCATGGATAGAACAATAGACATAATTGATGAGCTTGAGGCCTTGGCTGCCACAGTTTACCATTTAAGTTCATTTTTTATTTTCAAAATAAAATTGTTTTCCTTGGACACCCTCCAGTATATTCAGCTAAAACGTAAATATATTCCTTGACCCCCAACCCCCCCCCCCCAAACCATACAATCTTTATACTCAATGGAAAACGTAAAATATATTCTTTTTACCCTATTCCCCTCCCACACTGTTTTACAATCCGAAATTCTTGCCAATAGAAATACCTTTTCGTTAAATTCCACTTTTTATTTTCCTTGGTCACCCTCCAGTATATTCAGCTAAAGTGTCTGCTGACTTCTGTCAATTTTTAATGAAAATCCCGTTCTTGTTTGGCCAAGAAAATTAGCTGTGAATTGTTTGCAAAATTAGGAAATTGGAATTCTATGTAAGAGCAAAACAAGTTATACCACCAAAAATAATGATTGCTATTTATGACACAGTTGAAAAGTGGGAACCTAGTTACACTTCATTTTTTGGTCGCTTAAAAAGGGCACTAGAACTTTTAATTTCCATTCACGTAGTTTAAAGAGATATTATTCCATCTTTTACACATTGACGTCCTAATTTAAACTGAATATTTCTATCGTGCCAAAGATTTTAGTGAGGGGGGAAAGCGAGTTAACGGTTCCAGCCTGGAACACTCGTGCGAGAATTAGAAATATTTCAAATTTTGAAGTGCATTATGTAAAGGGGGGAGCGGGAAGAGCTGTGGGAGGTACTGCATGAAGCACCACGGGCCCGGGAAGTACCGCAGGGATGCGCCGCGGACCAGGAAAGTGCTGCAGGATGCGCCGCTAAAAAAAAAAAAAAAAAAAAAAAACTTCTATGACATATCTTAGATTATCTTAAGTTGAATTAACCAAATGCATTTAAGCAATAATAATTTTAACAGTAGGGATGATTTGATAATAAGCTATTTTTCATTTATAGGTTGGTGCATTGGTCCCATATTCGCCGTCCAGTGAGGAAGGGGAGGAACCATCAGTGGAGTTTTAAGACAATGAAACATGGGAAGATATCATTGAACTACCAGCTAATATTGATAACTTTTTAGATGATTTTCTTTTTAATGTAGAAGCTAGCACAGTTGAGCTGGTAGACTTGAGCCCGAACTCTTTGCAGCTTTTAGATGATTTCACTGGGAACCCTCCTCCTCCAGCCTCCGATACCCTAACGAGTCCACTTCGAACAACTGAAGTGGAACATAGCCCAAATATTGTTGAACAACTTGGGGGAGGGGGTACATCTTTTCCCGATTTTCAATTATCCAACACAATTTTAAATAATATAGTTGTTTTCAATACGACGTTTGGGGATCCTTTCAATACACTTATGGGGGGAAATTTTGTTTTGGATCCTGGAGAGATGGTGCAGGCCTAGGTAGCTAAAAATCGTGCACGACAGGAGACCCAAATTCAAGAGTGGGGGGGGAGGGAGTCAATGCAGGTTTCTATTGTTTTAACGATTTTTTATTTGAATTAGGGAAGAAGTGAAGTGTACTATCTTTATATACTGTCCTAGTTGTATATTGTTTATCCAAATTTGGAAAATTTCTAGGATATGTGTTGCTATTGTGTTTGGACATTGATTACGACTCTTCATAACTTTAATTACACTGAAAATATGTATGGATAGTGAGTCGTTTAGAATTGAGGCAAAACTACTTGTCTAATTAGGATGCAAGATATGTTAAGAGGGGGGCAGGGTCTGATGGGGGAGTAGTCTTAATTTATAATACAAACCAAGTAGGTTGTAAAGGTGTACAGAAGATCTGTTTTTAAACAGGTGAAAAGTGTTTCAAGTATGCTTTCCTCATTTCAACATTTCTGCCTCTAGCAGATGACGCAACTAAGACGAATTTAGATCACTGGGCTGTACATGGGAAGGAAGGGTCCGATTTCCCAGTTGTAGATTTCTCATGCTTAGAAGGAATATACCCAGTAACGCTAAAATCTATTGACATTTTTGAAAGGGCTAATGCCCATTTAAATATTGGCGTTACTGTGGTAAAATACAAAACAGAATTTAAAGATGGGACTCGTCCAAAGAAGAAGGGGCTGGTATTCCCAATAAGGGGCCCGTCAGTTGATTTGGTTAAACACTGGGTTTGGTTGTTATACGCACCACCTAGTCAACCGAACACAATCGGTCATTTTAACCCAATCACCGACATCAGTAGAGTTCTGAGGGAGAGTAAGCGTAGGGGGACCCGTGTCTACTGTCTAACATGCCTCTCTAGATTTTGGACTGAACTAAAGTTACGAAATCATATGAGGCATTGTAGACAGCATGGATATCAGACAGTGGAAACGGTTTCAGGGGATAGGGCCATTCTACGCTTTAAAAATTTCCAAAATACCCTTCTCCAATGCAACAAAATATCTTTAGACTGTGAGGCTAAGCTGGTGGAGGTGAATGATCCCCAGTATACAAACCGTATCAAAGAACACCAGGCTATTGCAGAATCCTATGCAAATGCACAAAGAGACAGTTCTAACACCATATGGTTGTTAAAAATAGTGGATATATTGGATGAGAATGAGTTCATGGTCAAGACATTGACTAAACTGATTGGCACGGCTAATGGTGCTATTTCTCGTTTGAAAAATACGCATTATCCAATAGTGCTGTCTGCAGAGGATCATCTCGCGATTAAAAATCAAAAAATATGTTGGGTTTGTATAGGGGAGTTTGTAGAGGAGGATAAGGGGACTAAAGGGAAAAGAGGGGGGAGGGGGAAAGTCAGAGACCATGATCACTTGTGGCAGGAGATATCATCTGGGGGTAGTAATTTTAGGGGGGTAGCGCATCAATCGTGTAATTTAAATGTTAGCCAACAGTTTTTTATCCCTGTTTTTATCCATAATTCTAATTATGACTTAAAATTTATTTTACCGGTACTGGCACGTATGCACAAGGAGGGAGGGGGAGTAGACAGTCCATGGGTAAATAATTCATTTACCTACAACATTATCCCCAAATCGGCCGAAAAGTTGTTGCTTCTCGAACTGAAATGGCAGGTAGTGGATAATTAGCGTACGTGCAGGAATAAAATTAGGTTTTTAGATTCTTTTAGTTTTTTCCCCAAATCATTGAGTCAACTAATTCAAGTGCAGAAAAGCGACAATTTTAACAGCTTCCCCTTGCTTAAACAGCACTTTCCAGACAGTGAAATGTATGACTTATTAACCAGCAAAGGTGTATATGCATATGATTATTACTGTTCTGGCGCTCGCTTAAGCGAGGAGAAACTACCTCCAATTGAAGCTTTTCACAATTCACTGACCAACAGTGAATGCACAGCCGAGGAGTATGAGTTTGCCAAGAAGGTGTGGGCTAAGGGGGATTATAAAATTGGGTGGGATTATTGTAGACTGTACTTGGCCAGTGACGTTCTAACTCTGTTGGATATAGTCTGTAAGAATACAGACCAGATCTATTCAGAGTTCGGGTTAGATATAGGATATTATTTTTCAACACCCCATTTAGTAATGGATTTAATTTTAAAAATTAGCAGGGAGGAAATAGGCCTAATCACTCATGTAGATCAGCACCTTTTTGTAGGGAGTTTAATGAGGGGTGGGTATGTTTTTCACGGGGACCGCGTCTTATCAACTGATCCTAGCGGACAAAGCACCGGTGGAAAGTCAAATGCTGTGTTCTTGGACATGAACTTGTTATACCCCTCAGCAATGTCACGCTACACTTTGCCATATGGGAACTATCAATGGCTTGAGAATCCTTGTGAGGTCCCCAACATTAACAACATCGAGGAGAACGGGCTACAAGGTTGGTTCTTTGAAATTGACGGTCACATTCCGCTGGCCCTTCACGACTCTGTCAACGATTTTGTTTTTCCCTGTATCAGTCGACCATTGACCAGGGACTCACTGGGCCCCTACAATCGATCATTGGTTGAGGATATGGGGATGCATTTGACTCCCTCTAAACAAAAACTGACTGCTGATTTGGACCCTAAGGAGAATATCGTTGTTCATCATGTGCGTTTGCACTGGATGGTGAACAACGGTTTCAAGATCACCAAAATACATAGAGTCCTACAATTCAATCAGAAACCATATTTGAAAGAATTTATCAATACTTTTGTCGATAAACGTTCTAGGACAAATTCCAAGGTAGAGAAGGAATTGTACAAGCTCATTCTAAATTCAGCATTTGGCAAAATGTGTGAAAGCGTACGCAACAGATCTCGCTGCGACGTCGTGACTGACCCTCTAGAGTGTGCACGAATTATTGCCGACCCCAATTTTACATCATTCACGAGTATAGAGGCCGGCATGGTTCTTCTACACAGGAAAAAGCGAAATGTAGTACTGAACAACAATATAGCAGGAGGTAGTTCAGTACTAGAAATTTCAAAAAAGCTCATGTTGTCGTTTTTCTACACTGTCTTCAGAGTGCAATGACCACGGGAGGGGGAGGTTCAAGTTTACTATGGTGACACAGATTCTCTGCTGTTAAAGGTAAATGGGACTGAAGATTTATTGGGTGACTTGCAAAATGGGGTGCACATCAGCTCGCGGATGGATTTCATCAACTGGAATCCATCTCTCTACCCCGAGCTGGTGAACCTTCAAGCCCCCAACTAACTATTAAAATCAAAATCAGAGACGGGGAGTGATTTGATATCCAGGGGGGTGTTCCCGGGTCCCAAAGTTTATTGCGTGGAAACACATAGTGGGGATGAAAAGATTACATGTAAAGGGGTGCCTACACATTTTGTAAAGAGCAATTTTAACATGAGCGTGTACAGAGACTGTGTAGAAAGTAGCCTAGTGCCAAGAGCACAAGTGCTTGCACTTTGCTCTCTACAGTATAGAAATTATGCTGTGAGAGTAGAAAAAAATGCAATGTCGTGTATATCCGACAAGGTCTATGTGCTCGAGAATGGTGTGAGTGTCCTGCCTCATGGTCACTATCGTATTTCAGACCGAGTTGAATGTGTAGACTATCGTAATTAACTTGGTCTGGATAAACAAATCTAACCCAGGCACTAACTACCTCCACTTAACCTTTCATAAATTAACCTAACCAACGAATCTAACCCAAGCACTATCCACCACCACTAACCCATCCACTAGCCGGAAGCAGTGACGACAACGATTGCTTTTCCATCGCGGCTCCTGGGGGGTGGGGGACCCGCCCCACGGCCAGCTCCCGGGGGTGGGGGGCCTACCTTTAAATTCACTGTAATGTTCAACTGTGCTAGTTCCAAGTGTATTTTGTTGTGTTCTAGAAAAGTGTTGTACAGATAAGTGTTTTTTGTGCATAAAAGTGCTGTAGATGTACACAAGTGCTGTACATAAAAGTGTTTAAAGACAAAAAGTGTTATCATTGTTCATGTTGAACAAGTAGAGTTTTCATGTTGACCAAGTGTTCATGTTGAACAAGTGTTTTCATATTACTGTAATAAATGTTGCCATGAAATATTTTTTTTTTTGAATAGATATCTCTATGGGAAAATTACTGCTTATTCATTGGACACGTATAATTTACAGTTAGTCATAGGCCAACCGTTGTCAACAATATGTATCAATTTAAAACGCCCTTCAGATCACTTCTTTGTGGAACCTCAATGTCGCGGAAAACAACGCTTTTAGCTAGAATAATTCAAAATTGCGATAAAATGTTTTTCGAAAAACCGAAAAGAATCTACTATTGCTATAGTATTTGGCAAGAGTCCTATGATAAAATAAAAGCTATTGCCACAGCCATACCAATACAATTCATAAGAGGACTTGATGTTTTCAATATTATTCAATCGAACTCATGGCTGATTATTGATTATTTGGCTGAATCCATTGAAAACTTATCACAGGAAATGCTACAACTGTTCACTCTCTGATCTCTTTAAGAACACATTTCCACAAGCCTAGTTCAAAATAATATGTTTCATCAGAGCAAATGTATGCGAACCCTTGCTTTGAAATGTACTAGCTATTTTATATATCGAGTTGTTAGTACTTCTAGCGCGCTCCTAAAACTCAAAAAAAATATATAACCTCGCGCTCCAAAAATTATGTTTTCAGCGTACACTCAGGCGACAAGCAAGTCCTACGGTTACATTTTATTGGATCTTAATCAGAGCACGCCCGAGGATCTTCGTGTAGTCACCGACATTTTCAACAATGAAATTACAGTATATCTTCCGGTGAACAGTAGAAAGGGCTATTAGTCGCTATCATGACACTGAAGAAACTACACGAACAACGGCATTTATTTTCCGTTTTAAGCACTTCAAAACCCTTGCTTAGGAAGGCTATACTTAAACATGGTGTTGACAATGATTTCATTAATCTAATATCTGAAATTTGTTTAAATTTAACTGAGGGCAATCTTCAACTGCCAGAAGGTGTTAGACAACAGACAAAGCAACATCGTTCCACTGTACGTGCCTTGGCTTGTAAAAACAAGGGAAACAATTTAAAAAGAACACGGCTCCTTCAAGCAGGCGGTAGCTTTTTCACACTTCTACTGCCAATAATCGCAGGACTTGTAAACAGTTTTCTCTAGATGGCAAAACCCTATAAATTGACACCATTTGAACTTGTCCTCTTGCCCGTCGAACATTTTGAAGACAATCTAAACAAATTCATTAATGATGAGAATATTGCCGATGATAAAAAACTGCTTTTACTTCAAGATGCATTGCGACGTATGGACAAACATAAACCTCATCGTGAGAGACCCGTCACCGATCCCTCTAAACAGGAAACATCTATTCAAGATTCTGCACAATCAAAGGAGAAGGAATTGAATTCGATTGTATTGAAAATTGGAAACCTATTGCCACTGTCTTATCGAGAACAGAGTAAAAGAGTATTATCTTATCTCGTTATTGAAACTAATCATCAAGTTCAAGTCAACAGCACAGGGAAACAAGTTTGAATTCGAATAAAATGGTGTAATCTTGTTTATTTAATTTTTCATATGTTGATGAATCGTAAATGAATTTTATACTTTTAAGATCGATCACGCACTTATATAATTGTTTCAGGCTTAATCAATAGTATTATTCGTAATAAGGAAGTTATTAAAAAGATAAGAGAACATGGTAATCCAACAACACCAACACCATTTAAAAAAGAAGAAAATTGAATATTTGAAAATAGTAGAAACACTAATTTTACAACACCTGTGGCTGCTAGTCAAAAGCAAAGACGAATTGATTCATCCTCCAGTGTGCAAAAGGGGAGTGGTCATTACACTACGTGTTTACGTTCAAAATGGATGAAGTTTTCAAAGGTGTTTTTGGAAGTATCGGTGAAGCGGTAAGTTTAAGGTCACCCAAAATGCGTTACAAATCAGCAACTTGCACAGTATTCGATAATGCAAAAGATTTTCGATGAAAAGAGGCAAGAGGGAAACTATACCTGAGTCGTTTGCATCGCGGTAAGCAATGTCAACACATTACAGAATTTTCCCCTCTTATAAGAATGCAAATGGATATTTTAAATCTAGACAAAGTTCAATGGAGTCACAATGCACCCTACAAATATATTCTAGTGGCAATCAGTATCTTTAGTCGTTATGCCTATGCCATTCCACTACGATCAAAGAGAGGTGTTGAAGTTGCTCGGGCCATTGAAAGTATTCTTGAACAGAATTCGTATAAAAAAATTCAATTAGATCGTGGTAGTGAATTTGTTAATCCACATGTGCAAAAGGTTCTTTTGAAATATAATGCAACACTTTATCACAGTGACAGTCTAATAAAAGCTGCATTAGCTGAATGATTGATAAGAACGATTCGACTTTTAATTTCGAGATATTGTATTCTGAAAAATACACGTGCTTTTATTCACGATCTTGACGCAGTCATGCAGAAATATAACCATCTACCACATTAAAATGTATCCCACTTTCGCTCCTGAAGTGATCATGACAATTAAACTGAATTTAATACTTTTCTTAAGAAATAATCCCCTGGTAATGAGAAGAAAAAGAAGAAGAAGTTTAATAATGGTGATAGCTTTCGAATTAATATAAATACTAATATTTTTGAAAGGGGAATTATTTATGGAGCACCGAACTTTTTAAAGTATCCAAAATCCTAGACACCATACCCATAACTTATCGACTACGAGACTCCAAAGATGCTGATGCTTGGCGGTTTTTACAAATATGAACTTGAAAATGTTCGAAAAACTCGTGATACTTATCGAATTAAAAAGATATTAAAGAGACGTCCTAGTAGGGGCAAGAAACAGTTACTTGTTCGCTGGCTGGGATACAACTTGGATTTTGATTCTTGGGTCAGTGCTGAAGATATTAACGATGCCCAATGATTTCTATGTGACCTTCATGTCCAATTTTTCTGATCCTCTCTACAATGATCTCAATAAAACAAGTAATTTTTGAATGAAACTCTCCCCCATCATTAAATTTGACGGAAAGTATGAAGTGGCTCTTGTCGATTTTATTCTCAAAAATACCTATGACATCCTGAGAAAAGATCGTAAATATGAAGTAAAAATTAAACTCTTTGATTGGCCACCACAACCAGGTGATTAAGAACAAATTCAAAAAAATCAATTGGTTTGATTATCCATATATTGAATTACCCTAAGAGGAA
The DNA here is from genome assembly GCF_049724085.1 of Artemia sp. Qi Xiang Cuo. Classification (NCBI taxonomy): domain Eukaryota; kingdom Metazoa; phylum Arthropoda; class Branchiopoda; order Anostraca; family Artemiidae; genus Artemia; species Artemia sp. Qi Xiang Cuo. Next base: position 24,713,852 of record NC_142813.1, read on the forward strand.
CTCACCTGTATGAATGATTTATGTCGTTATATCAATAAAAGAATGTCCGCCCGTAAGAAAGGAGCTTTTCATTTCAATTATTCAAAGGAAGAGGGCAAGATCTACATTAGTTCACCCATTGCCAATTAAAAGGTTATTCTCAATGATAATCTAAAGGATGTTCTTAGCTTTAAGCTCAATATAATCAATGGTAAAAGTGCCGGAAACACTAATTTCATTTTTGCTGACTACCCGCCTGCCTTCTCCACAGACACTTGTATATTTATCTACGCTTCATTTGTGGAAACATCTCGGGTTGGTAATTCAAATGTCCCCTTCCTACGAGTTCTTGAACGAAAAACCAATCAAGAACATATTCATCACTACAATATAAAGCATCTTCAGTATATTCCAGTAAACACTTCCTATTTGGAACTCTGTCAGTTAACACTAAGAACTGAATTGGGTAATCCAATAGCGATTTCAAATGGTTTGGCTGTGATTACATGTCATTTTCGACCCATCGTTCAACAGCAAGATGTCTAATAGAAAAGTGGTATTCACTTGTCCTGATATTTACTTCTATGTTAATACTCTTGGCCCAAGACAACAGGGCAATGGAATGGACTATTACAAGGGTCGCTCGTCAATGTCTGGCTACGGTCTTGGCAGCTGGTTTGCTAAGCTGTTTCGCTCTTCACTACCACTGGCTAGAAAATATCTTGTACCGGCTGCGACAGATTTTGCATCCTCTACACTATACGATTGGGACTCTGGTAAGGATTTTAAAAGAAATTGCTGCGGAAAACCTTAGGTATAGTTCGCGAACCCTTGGCAAGAAATTAAAACAAATCGGTAAAGGTTTAAAAAGGTCAAGAAACAACACATCCCTCATCAGTCTCTACCCAGGTCGGAAACGAAATACATCCCCTTTGTCAAAGAAAAGAAGGAAAAAGCCGACACGTAGTGTAACCGGAAGGCCCAGGAAGGGAATTGTTAGATAGAAACTTGATTTCTTCTCTTAAGATGTCCTACCTGCCGCATAAGGATTCTCAACCTTCAATCACCGCCTCATTGAATCTATTCAATGCCGAAAATGTTGATGTGAGTGTCAAGCATGGATACTATGAACAATTTTATCCACTACAACCCCTCTCCGATAACATCCACTTTCAAATTTATTCCAATGAAGACTACTTTATGGATTTATCGTCCACATTTATAGATTTACAAATGAAAGTCCGGAAATCCGATAATACAATGCCAATTCAGGACAATTGGATATCCTATGAAAATTGCATATTACAGAATTTATTTCGTCAAATTAGCGTCTATATCAGCGGCACGCTGGTGAGCACAAGCAACAATCTCTCCAACTATGCAAGCTATATGCAATTCATGCTGATGACGCCCAAGTCATACAAGGAATTGAGAGCCGTCTCCAATGGATATGAATATATTACTAATACTGATAGTACAGCTGCACTTAAAAATGCTACAACTAGTGAATTACATCTAGTTGGAAAAATATATCATGAAATATTTAATATACCCCAATGGCTACCGTCCAATGTTATAGTGGATATAAAATTGACGCTTGCACCATCTAATTTCATATTGAGAAAAGAACTTGCCGCCAATCCCGATGTAAGTCTCTCCCTCACCTCAGCGATACTCCATGTACGCAAACAACAGGTTATGAGTTCTGTTGCTTTGGCCGTGGAATAGCTGAGAGCCAATGGAAATAATACTAAACTGCTTGTTCCTCATACAATCACCAATCAACGTCATATTGCCATGGGGTCACACACCTTCACCGATTCGTCCTTTATCAATGGTGAAATCCCCTCGAAATTGGCCTTGGCATTTGTAAAGAGCGTCAGTGCAATAGGATCATGGACTGAATGCCCACATAAATTCGAGATGTTTGGACTTTCATCTCTTTTGTGCAAAGTAAACGGTATCCCACTCTACAATCCATCTTTTGATAAATCCTATAGAACATTGTATGAGTTGACCGTGCAAACCCTAGATCATGATTCGCAACTATTTGAAAATGGTATAACCGAAGAAAGGTTTTTTAAAACGCATGATATCATTGTATTGGATTTGTCTGGTGCAGAGGATATGAGTATAGTACGTATGGGGACTATGCGTTTAGAGTGTACATTTGCCAACCCATTGGCTGAGAGTATTGCCCTAATCTCACTAAGTCAATATGAAACCTATTGGGAAATCACACCCAACGGCAGTGTTCTACTAGACTTGGCGCCATGAACACCAGTCAAATAATCAGTGTATTTAATATGGACCCCTACATGTCCCAGTACGAATTCTATTGTCTACCCTCAGACTATCTTGGAAAAATTCAAAGCGTGAACAATACCTTAATTATTGTTAATAGCAGTCCATCGACTGTGCTGACGGGTCATTGGCTGTGCATCTTTCAAACAATGAAGACGATTGAGTTTTTTGATCCTCTTGGCCTACCCTATACATTCTACACCTCACATCAGCAACTATATTGAGAGCAGTGGGAGAACTATTATTAAAATCGAAAGAGGGTGCAGGATCTAACGACTAAAAGCTGTGGCTTCCATGGGCTACACTATTTTGTGTTCCGATGTCGTGGTTATACTTACAAGCAGTTTCTCCACATTTATGGTGACAATCCACGTCTGAACGACTTTCTAGTGGAAAATGTACTTATAAGTGTATTTAATATTGATTTCAGTGCCTTAAGAATAAAGTGCTTAAAAAATGTATGTGAATTTGTTTATTAATGAAATGTATATATACAACAATGTTTTTAAATCTTCACTTTTAGATTTCCTCATCGGTGTATAGGCAACTGCCGTGAACCACTAATGCTGGTAAATCATTTGGATTCACTGTATATTGATCTTGATTGACTGCAAAGTCAGGGTCACATTTTCTACAGTACAATGTAACTTCACTATTGTCATATCTCTTTGTATAGTCAATGATATTATTTGCATTCATATTATGAAATTCATGAGTTTCAATCTGTCTATTAGAACCAATATCACATAGTGTTTTCAAGTGGTGAATCACATTCTGTGACTGCAAAATACAAATCGCTTGGTTTATGGTCATAGTAGGCAGTGTCGTCCCAGTGATGACGTAGAAACCAAATTGTCTTGTTACCCCAACAGTTGAATCGTAGACCAGATTCCTCTTCCCAGAATAATTTAAATCCACGACGATACCAATCTCGTAGAAATAAACTAAAATCACGTTTAGGATTCTTTCCAATCATAGCGGGGTAAGTATTCTCCCACTGATCACATTTATCATGGTGACAATTGGAGCCCAGGTGCCCGCTAGGGTGAGAGTCACACACCTCCTCAAGACATGAATTACATCCTTTAATGTGCAATGCATAGCCCGTATGTAATTTGAATGGATTAGATAATTTACACTTTTCATTATAGTCATCAATAATTGTACAATTCTCACATTGAGTCCAACTTCCAAGAGTGTAAATGCACAATGGGCTTATATAGAACATTTTGGTTTCCGATGTCAACTCTCTCACAGCTAAAACGAAACTGATTATCCTCGCGCCATAAATTCAAAGTGCAGGAAAGGGGAGAGGAGTAACTCTGTAACGTTGCCTCTTTCGAATGAGGAGCCATCTACATTGTCAATGAAAGTATATCCATAATATGATTCTTCTTTGTTCCAATTAATATCTAAATAAATTGAGTATAAGCATTTGAATCGCATTTTAAAAGTTTCATACAATAGTCCAATGGGGGAGAATCACTTTTCATTATATTGTCAAGTGTTCCCTGAGAGAATATCCTGCGTTGAAGAGATAACTCGAGAAAATCATCATCCAAAATCAAATGTTTTTCCATAAATACTAGATTTGATCTAATTCTCTCTTTTTCAAATTTATTCATTTTTCAATCCTTTCACTCTGACTGCTGACTCTAGACTGACCAGAAAAGAACGTTGGCTCGGAAACAACAACAACATTGACCTTGGCATTCGCTGAGAGCGTGCCCAAAACAACAACAATAACATTGACCCCATTAACCACGTGTTCCCCCTAATGACTCTATTGCGTGCCCAAAACAACAACATTGGCCCCATTAACCACGTGTTCTCCCTAATGACTCTATCGCGTGCCCAAAACAATAACAACAACCTTGACCCCTTTAACCGCGTCTTCCCACTAGTGACTCTATAGTCCATAAAAGTGACAAAGTTCCTGTTTTTCCATTCTCACTGACAAAATCCATAGAAACATCGAATAAAATGGTCAAAACACATAACAATCCATGAAAACCATCAAATAAATCGATCAACACACATAACCATCCATGAAAACAGACATAAATGTGACAAAGTTCCTGTTTTTTCATTCTCACTGACAAAATCCATAAAATATCAAATAAATGTGACAAAATTCCTGTTTTTCAAATTCTCACTGACAAAAACCATAAACCACGTGGTTCGCGTAGGAGCTTTAGGGTCACCTCTACTAATGTTCACGAGGTGAAATTGTGTCATAGCAGATAATGCGTACGGTACTTTGATTTCGACAAGCAAATTACGTAAAATTCAATGTTGAAATTCCCAGATATCTGCTCTGATGTAACACCAGGTTTGATTCAATGAACGTTTGGTCTTGTACTGGTCGTATTGTAGCTCTTTGATTGGCCTAGAAATAGGCACGTGATCTTGTCCTGGTCGGAGTCAATAATGGGTCCCTACTAATGCTACAGTTTTATTACCTTTGTACGGTTCAACCTGATTTCTTGTCCAATATAGTCGAAATACTTCTATAAAATTAATTTAGTTATGATTAGTACAATCGACCAAGAACTTGTGTAAGAGGACCAGTGGATTATGTGGTCAACACGGGACTCGCCGGTGGGTAGCCTAGTTCGTGGGCCCATGGAAATCTATGGTGTTAGTCACTTTCATGGTGTGTTTAGTGATATATTTTCTCTGTAGCTTCTGGTGCTCGGTACTCATCCTATAGGTGGATTATAAGTTGTTGACATTACGTTATTGGACTCCTTACTTTATCCATTATTCGCCTTAATGCCCAAAATTTCGAAAGAAAGGATTAACCCCGACATTCAGATATATGAACGCTTTCAGAAAATTCTACTGAAATCTTCTTTTAAAATGCTTTTAGTGGTTTGGGTCTGTTTTGTTAATCTGAGAAAGTCTACAGAAGTATTCTCCATATTTCAAGCTATTGGGTTGCTACTGCTTCTGGTTTAATTTTCCTGCTCTTACCCGAGAACCTTTTCTCAGTTTTCAGCGAAATCAATTAAACATAACTACCGGCGAACGTCACAAAGCGACGCGAGCTTGGAATTTTTAACCTATTATTCAGATGGCACAAATTGATCTTTTATGGTATACAACTTTGGTCGGAAAACTGGTACAATTTATCTCAAAGTATTGGCAACGCTGGTGCTGAATCCGTCTTTACTCCCATCCTGTTACAACCTTGAATATAAACAAATATTCAACAGATCGACCACTTCATTACAACAATTTTATTGTATTATATTTTTAATTACTTGTATGCTAAAATAGATCCATTTTTAAATCTTGTTTTAAAAAGACTTCTGTTTTATTATTAAAAAAATAAAATAAAGAAAAATAGGCCGTTAAGAATCACTGAACCAAGATTCGTTTTGTTTCAGGATTCCTTGGTTTGAAAATTTTAATGAAGCGTCTTCATGGTCGGAGCTTTCACGAATATCAGCATACAAAATAAACAGTTGGCATTAATAACCAATAGGTATTGCTTCAAAAATTTATTACTTTTGTTAAGCCCATATGGGTCCCCTTAGTCAAAACTTAAGATCCGCTTGATCCAAGGACGTACCCAGGATTTTTTTTCGGAGGGGGTTTAACTCAAACTTTTTTTTGGGGGGGGGGTACACAAACAAAACTAAAAAAATACATACAAAATTTGTTAATGCCTATTTTTGTTATGTTTTTACGAGTCAAACAAACATTTCTGTGATATGGTTCAAACCCCCTAACCCCCCTGGATACGGCCTGGACTTGATCTCCTGGTCTAATTTTCTCCCAAATTTTCAGCTGGGTCCCTCAAGCCGTTAATTTGTACCTTTTGCCGTACCCGACACGCCGCTTCCCGGCACGTATTGTAGACATCGCCGCTTTGGCAACTTGGATTCACATATTGTCTCTTGATTTAGTTTAATATCTCTCTCAAAATTCCCTGAAAGTTTCAATTTATTACCCCTTAGGCGTTTGAGACATTGTAGGTACATCTTTTTGACAACCTGGATGCGCAGTGTCTTTCGAGTTATTTCAATATTTCCTTAGCCATTCCCTGAAGATTTTGACTTAATTGCCCTAGCGGTTCCTGCGATATTGCATATGTGCCATTTTACTTAAATCAAGTAGAAACAGTACCAAAGTAAAAAACAAAATCTGGTGCTCTGAAAAATGAAACTCACCAATCTTTTAAAAAAAGCCTAGAAGACGTTCGCTAACAAAGAATTTTCATTTTTCTCTCTTATCTGTGTTTCATGAATTCTAGATCTGTTTCTGTCTTTTTTTTAGACAGCTTGTTATTTACAGGTTTCAAATGGTTTGTTTCTACGAATAGTCCAAGACTTTCTTTCCACTTGAAACTTTGGGGAGAAACATGCTAAATAAAAAAAAAGTTTGGCCTAAAAATATGTTTTTGAAGCAAGAGATATCCCTTTGGAAAAATCCTTTGACCTCCCTGTGAGTATTTGCTGTTGATACATAGGCTTAATGACGTTATCATCTGCGGCATTCGACCGTATGAAGGCTTGGTTCTAAATTGCGCATAATTAAATTCTTCTAAAGTCTAATTCTCGCGGTCTATTCGTTACACAGGTGCCATAGAATATAATTAGACTAACTATACACAACTAACATCATTTGCATATTATAATGGCGGCAGTACCTATAAAAGACCAAAAACGGGATTTTATTGGCTGTTGAGATAGTCATTCGTCATGTCTGTGCGTTATTAAGGCTGAAATTGAATATATCATGACAGGAGCATGGGAATTCATTTCTGACATGCAAACCGCAAAATGAAGCAATATACAGCTTGCCAGTTTACTTTTAGTGAAGAAATAAATTTGTCCCTTTTTTGACTGTCAGACACCTGAAACACATTAAATTATTGCAATGGCTTCCCAGTGTATGAATGTCATTAGTTAAGTGTATCGCTGTCTTTGCTCAATAACTAAGCATAAGGCTGTTGAAAGCTCTTTATTTCAAGCTAACATGCAACATTCTCTGACTTTAAAGTTTATTTGAAACGATAAGTGCGAGCGTTTTGTATTTCTATAGTGATTTTGTATGTATGGCCCCCACTATTTTAAAAAACAAATATGCAATGGTTTGATAAGTGCGGCTTTCTATTGCGATTAAATAAGTAAAAAACCGAAGAGCAAAATCCTGACCGAAGTAAATAATAAGATTTGAACTTAAGATATTCATATTACTATTATTCTCCATGACCACACTGCCTTTCCTATGACGAAAACAATAAGAATTCCAAATAGGGATAGGTCCTTTTATTAGACAGTGAAACGAAAATTTAAAACAAAGACTCTAAATATTTCGGTGACACAGTCGCTCATCATCATCAGTAGAGTTACTGTGTCATGACCGACTGTGTCATCGAAATATTTAGAGTCTTTGTTTTATATTTTCGTTTCACTGTCTAATAAAAGAACCTATCGCTATTTGGAATTCTTATTGTTTTAGATATTCATATATTAGGCATAATAAAGAGTAGCAACAATTTGGTTTAATTTTTTCGTAAATTGCATGGTTTACTGAAGAAAAAGCAAAACAAAAAGAGATCGTATTTCAGGGTGTGCGTGTACCACCGTGCAACTGAACCACAAGCAACTGAACCCCTGTAACTGAACCACCGTGTAACTGAACCACCGTGCAACTGAACCTCTGTGCAACTGAACCCTCGTGTAACTGAACGATCTAGCAACTGAGCCCCATTTAACTAAACCCTCGTGCAACTAAACCCTCGTGCAACCCAACCCTATTTAACTGAGCCCCCGTGTAACTAAACCACCGTGTAAATGAACCCCCGTGAAACTGAACCACCGTTCAATTTAATCACTGTGCAACTGGACCGCCGTGTAACTGAACCATCGTGCAACTGAACCACCGTGCAAATGAATCCCAGCATGTAACTCAATAGCCCCATGCTTTTTGTTTTCCCCAAAACCCCCATGTTTTCTATGATCGTTTGTTTTAACTTCTGTTCGTTTTGGGTTTAATTTTTTGTTTGTAATAATTTCTGAGCATTTTGGGTTTGAATTATTAAAGTAATTTATTTATGCTAGTGTTAATATAGCTCTTTACTTTTCTTTGAAAAATTGTTTTTCGAAAGAATCTTTTTAATTAATTTAAGGAAAGTGCAACAAAAAACGACTTTTTTGTTATCTAAATTTTAAAAGTTCCAATTCATCTAAGAAAAAGAAAATCAAACCAAAAGTTTTCAAACACAAAGAGACACAAATAGCTTTTGTGTCGGCTCTACCAAATCGGGTAATTAACCTTTTTGAAACCAAACAATAAGCAACAACGAGCGTAGAAAATACCTCAAAATGAAAAGAACAAAGTAAGCAAAGTGGCAAAAAAGGATTATAGTATGTAGACGGTGGGAGCAAGCTTTACCCCCCCCCCCCCCCGCGAAAAACATCCCATGGGGAAAATACCCCGCGCAAAATAACAGCTCGCAGACAATACCCCCCCCCCTGGAAAATACCTACCCGTGATAGATTTCCCCCCGAAAAATACCCCTTGCGGTTGGTTAGTCTCCTATCACGTTATGCTTATAAAAAAAGACTGGAAATGCCTGGGGGTTATCAAACAATTTTTAACATCCATCCTCCTGTTGTCTCTCCCTTAGAGCTAATTCTGTATTTATATGAAGGCTCAATGAGAGCTGAGATGTTTTGGCATCAAAATGCACCTATTGAAGTATCTCCCTCTCTTCTAGCTACAAAACAATCAGATAACCCCATTGCAGAAGTTTCAGTTCCGTTTTAAGTTTTGTAATTTGTCTATTGCTTACAGATAGTATATGTCATTGGGAAACATACGGACCTTTTATGAATGGCGGTTTTCTGGAGGATTTTCCATGCGAAGAAAGTTTTTGCACGGAGGGGGAGGGCAAGACTTACACATAAACTCCGGTTTTCCAATTCCCTTAGCACTACTCAATTAAACTAAAAAATAACACAATTTAAATAAGATTTTTAAATTTTGAAAACCATAATTTTCGCGAGGGGGGTATTTTCCAGGTGAGGAGTTTCCGAGGATGGATGAGGGGGCATTTTCCGCGGGGGAGGCGGGTAAACGCTTAGAACTGTAGACAGTGACAGGGCGAAGGGAACACCTATTAACAGACAAAAAAGAGTTTATGACGTCCGATTTTCTTTGTGTTTGTGACAACAAAACAGAGCATTTTTATAAATCATCTTGACAGTCATTTATATCAAGACTTTAAAAAACAAACAATTCCAACAATGTTGAACATGTAAAGATTCTAACTTGTGTTTTACCCAATGTAAGTACGGTGGTTGAGTTGCATGGTAGTTCAGTTGCACGGTGGTTCAGTTACACGGCGGTTCTGTTACACGGGGGTTTAGTTAAATGGGGTTGAGTTGCACGGGGGTTGAGTTGCACGAGGGTTGAGTTGCACGAGGGTTCAGTTAAAAAGGGGTTTAGTAGCACGAAGGTTCAGTTACACGAGGGTTCAGATGCACGGGGGTTTAGTAGCACGGTGGTTCAGTTGCACGGTGGTTCAATTGCACGGTAGTTCAGTTGCAAGGTAGTTCAGTTGCACGGTGGTTCAGTTGTACGGTGGTTCAGTTACGGTGGTTCAGTTGCTTGGGGTTCAGTTACACGGTGGTTCAGCTACAATAGAACCCGTATTTCAGACCTTCAAACTTGGAACTTCAAACTAAAGATAACTTATCAGCGTCTTTGGGAATTACCAAACCATAGCTATTACACCAGCTATGCTTATGGAAGACCCACAGGCCAGTCTCATCTATCTTCATTTGCATATTTTTTACCTCTTTGTCACCTATCTAGAAAATACACCCTAATTTTTTTTTTTTTTTTTTAGAAATGTTATAGTCAAAATTTTGTTTGGAAAAGGCTATGTAAAGGTCCGAAAAGCGGAAGAAGATTTGCTAGATGTCTTCCAGAGATATTGCTTAAGGATTGTTCTGGGTACCCGGCTTTCTGACCGTATTTCAAACAATAGGCTATACAAAAAAATGTCCAATTCCGCTCTCTAGGGCTATAATGAAAGAAAGGTTGAGGTGGCTAGGGCACGTTGTGCGAATGAAGGATGACACATTGCCGAATATTGTTCTTTTCGGTCAACCGTCTAGGAATAAACGGAAAGCAGGTCGTCCTCGTCTGGGGTGAGAGGACGTCATAAAGAAAGATTTAAAGGAAATAGGAACTTCCTGGGCGGGTGTAGAAAGGGAGGCTTTGAATAGATTGGAATGGAGGAGGAGCGTGCGTAGCTGTATTGGCCTCAGGTGGCTTGGTGCTGCGGCGAGTTGTATGTAGTAGTAGTAGTATGTAAAAGTTGAACTGTAAACAGATCCGTAAAAAACAAAACTGATAACTTTGAGATGCTAGATTACCGTGGTCAGGGCCGTATATCGGAAATTTATTTATGAGGCGGGAGTACTAGTATAAACAATAAGCAAGTTTTCTTTAAAAGAAATAAAGAACGTACAGGGAATACATAAAATGTCAACCCTTCAGAGAGAGATAGAGCTAGGCGCTTGAAGGCTTTCCCGTGTACATCTACCTGGGTGTACTTTTCCTCACCTTTACTTTTTTTTTCCTTTGGTATAACCAGAGAAGTCCAAGTTTACAGCCTATTGTCCTTTATTTTTGGTAAAGTCCACAATCCATAACCATATAAAAGGCAACTTCTAGAAGCTATAACTTTCCGTCTATCGTAATTTTACGTAATTTTTACTCACTGTAAGTTAGAGTTCTGCTCTCTCCTTCTTTAACATAACTTGATTTTTCCATTTAAATTCATCTTGTTTTATTCATTTATTTTATTAAATAGAGTCAAGAACAACTAGACACAAAACAAATTACTGCCTAAATCGTATCTTACCATTTCTTTTTTCAAACATGGTATTTTTAAATGAAGCTGGAAAAGGAGGTTTTAGGTGTCTACATTTTGTATAGAAGCTTGTCGTTCATTGGTAAAAGATTATTTTTGTTTATTTTTTAATACTTTGTTAGAATATTTTTGGAATACTTTATTAAAAATGTTGACAACTTTTATGTTGAATAATCAAATGAAGCTTTTTGGCATTAAATTAATATTTTTGCCGCAGTAAAAGTCCAAAAACTACGAGCTATTTTTGTGAACCTTTCATGGAAATAGGGCATTTTTTGCCACCAAGTTTATATAGAGAACCATAACTGCACTCCCATGATCTACTGACATACAGTTGAATCGTAGACATGTATTTTTTGTATCATTATTAATTTCGCTTTAAAAAACTGAAGCCAAAGAATATTTTAGGCTAATATAATATTTTCGTCTCGTTATTCCTGAATTGTCTGAAAAACTACTCACTATTTTTTTTTTTTTTGGTCGTTGGCAAGAATTAGCCTTCTTAAATTTGTCAAAATGTTGGTTGCACAACAGCCTACGTTTTGCTACAGGTTGAGGCTTCTCAATAAGAATAAACAGTAAAAATTATGCCACTATGGACTTTCTTTTGAATCTTAATACTGAAGCTTCACTTAATATTGACTGTAGTTTGTTATTTATTTCTCATCACTGACCTAACGATAGTAATGGGAATAACCTCTCAAAAACGTTATTTTGAATTTCTTCAAGCCACAAGTAGTCAATTTAGATTGGGCCCCCGGAGTCTTTTTTTAACGCAGACCAGAGAGAGACATCGTAGTTTTTGTAAACTATATTTGAAAAAAAAAAATCATTTACTACTTACAAAATACATTATATCAGAGGTAGCGCTCTACTGCTGCCTGAGTAAATAGTCATAGCTTTGAATGTATTATTATTGTTTTCTCAGCTACTTTTTATGGAAGGGATATCCGAAGGAGCGTCGGAGGGGATTCATTTAAGGGGAAATTGAAAATTTTAGGACTCTTTCACAATAATCCTTTACTAATGCCAAGATTTCGCTCGTGCTAATCTGATCCTATTAGATTCTTCACAGAATCTTATGATTGGCTGAAAAACCCTATGAAAAATTTTGATTGGCTCAAGTTGAGCTACCTAAATCTGGATCTTATTAAAATCACGTTGTGGATGTGCCTTTAGTGTCTCTTTTAAGATTTGAAGATTATTGAAGGGCAAAGACCTCTTCTTCTATGCTTTCCGTTGCCCGATTGTTTACAGATGGTTTTTAGCAAAAAAGGTGGCCATGTTTGGTCTTTGGTAGTCCAATCAACAAGGAGCTGCTAGGGATCATTCGCTTGGCCAAGATTTTCAGATTTTCCCAAAGGTATATTCTCGAAGCGATCTGAAAAATAAGTTCCTGAGTTGAAAAAAAAAAATGCTGTACACAGACGAGGTTTTAAATTAACTGCAATATCTCAGGAATGTTTGGTTGGGGGAGCGGGGGAGGGGAGTCAAACTGAAAATATCAGGGAATTTTTGCGGGGGGAAAAGTCGGCTGGATCTCAAGTTTCGACTGAAAGAAAGAATATAGGTAATACAAAAAAATATAAACAAATAAATAAAAGATGTGCATCAACGTCACCGAAATCGCAGACCTGCATTATCCCAAGAACAGCTTGGGGAATGAAGTTGAAACTTTTAAGTGCTGTTGACGAAATAAATAAGGGGACTTGATATTTTGTTTTGGGGGAGGAAAAAAGGGCTTAGCAATTTTTGTCCCAGACACATCAAAATATTCTTGTACTACAGCTCCTATGGAATTTATTATCTTTACAGAGAGGCAAGTCAAAGGCAAGTCAAAGTAGAAAGGCAAGTCAAAGGACACCATATGTTGCCAAGTATTGAAAATGGCGCATCTGCAATATCTCGGGAACAGATTGGGGTCCTAGTTTGAAACTTTCAGGGAGTTTTGAGCAGCGGGGCAGGGAGGGGCAATTGAGCACTTATTTACAAATCAGGGGGTGAGCCAAATCAAAAAATATTATATGCGCTTAGGTTCTCTAACACCAAATCTGCGATGTCTCAGGAACAACAGGGGGCATGTAATTAAAGCATTCAGACGGTCGAGACAGAGTTGCAACTTTCAGGAGATACTGGGAGGTCAAGTGAATCTCATATTTTAGTTGTGTGGGAAGGAGGCAGGAGTAAATGTAATTATGCAATGCGTATTCAGGCTATCAAAAAAGCATATCTTCAATGTTCAGGAACTGTTTGAGGTATCAAATTGAAACTTTCAGGGAGTGTTAGGGGGTAGGGGCCAACTTGATTTTAAATATTGACTTGGTAGAGGAGGCAAAAGGGAAGAATTCAAAGATTTGGTCTCCAATTCGATTAAAACTTTGGGAACTATTAACTATTGTTTGACTAGATTTTATTTACTGTGAAGTAGTAATGTAAACGAAAAACCCAGGTTGTAAAAAGGTGTATCAGCGGACCTCTCCTCTCAAGCGGACCTCAAGTTTTAATTTTTGTGAGGGACATAGGTAAATCAGAAACTATCTGGCATATCTGCAATATATTGGAAAATGCGCGTGGGGATCGAAGTGAAACTTTTGGAGCGCTGGGAGAGGAAGAGGCAAAGGTACTTCGGTACTGTTCTATTATCTGTATAACACGTGCGAAGTGAAGTTTGGTTAATGCTAATGAAACAAAACAAAATAGGAAATACCTTTTCCCCCTAGACCCCCAAAAACAAAAGTTTAAATATTGTAAACGCAGTGATAAATACTTGTTTGCAATCCTCAGCATAGGAGATCTCCGTTGAAAAAACCTGTTTGACTAGTTTCTTTAGCATCTTCGTTGTACAAAGCCTCGCGTGTTATACATATAATAGAACACTACCAGGACTTCAAATTATTATTTTTAAAGGAAGGGGATGTGGTAGCCAAAAACGTGGGTTTTTTATCTACCAAAAAGTTTGGTATTAGCCTAAGTGGAACTTTCAATCCATTCACGGTATACTATATAAAAAAATAAAATATTTGGGACGTAGAAAATGAGGACTTCAAACTCACCTTTCCACTCAGCCTGAAGCAAGATTTCGAATATTCTTGACCGGGTTCACCCCTATGCAGAAAACAAGTTTGAAGTTCATTTGGGTAGCATTGGTTTGTGATGCATGAAAATGGGCTGGAAATATTTTTCATCTCTGATAGAAAAAAGTCCGAAGATTGGTTGTATCTTTAAGTGGCATCAGAAAATGGATCAAAAATCCTTTTCTTCAGATTTTCTTATACTTGTAAGCCATGTAGACAGAGACAATGGGTCTTCAATTGTGACAAATCTATTTAAAAAAAGAACAAAACTGTTAGATTGACTTGTGACACCACAAAACAGGACCAAATTGGTTTCATTTCAGATAAGGCAGTGACTCACTTGACACGTATACTGAGCCAAACAAATTAAAGACGAAAAAAGTTTTTAGAACAAAAAGAGGATTGAATCGATTTGCGAAACCTTAATATAGGGCAGACATTGTTTTTTCCCGATTAGCTTGAAGCTTTCATGACAAATGGCCTAGAATAGGGTGGCTTTAACAGGAGTAATTAATTTAAAGGAAAATATGATGACATCGGTTCTTAGTACAATTTTTTTTCACTGAGCATCCGTAAAAATAGTGAAAACCTCCAAACCAATTTCAGGACCAAGTGAGTAGTATTGTATTAATAGATACAAGCGAACAGTATCTCCACCATACAAGCGGCCCTATATTCCAAGCGGACAGTACCCTCTGGATCCATGTATGCAGAAGAAGCGGACAGTACTCCCACCATAAAAGCGGCATATCATTCACCATACAACTACAGACATAACCACCCATATAACAACACACAACAAAATCCATATATCAACACGCCATCCCATACAATAACAGACATAATCACCAATATAACAATACAAAACACGATGTATTGTGTCAGTTTAAGGAAGCGGACAGTATCTAGATTTGTATTGGGTATTACATAATGGTCTTTTGGAATTGTTTTTTTTTTTGAAAAAACATTCAAATATTTTGAAAATGAGTGGTTTTACAGTATTACACTTCGAAAGACTTGACAGTGATGTTATGAAGTTAAGAGCTCCCAATTTTGCAGTTGAAACTGGAAAGGACTGTTGACTAACATTTGAGTGGGACGAGATGTACAAGCTTATTTGTGTGGGAAAAAGTTTGTTAATGCCTTAGAGATAATGACGGATGCAATATTGATGTCACGGAGCCAGTTGCATATTGCCATGATGGTGTTAAATATTTTTGGGGCACCACGAAAGCGTTTGTTTACGAAAACACAACTAATGGAGTTAAAGCATAATTATTTATGAAGCAATGTCCCAAAAGGTTTAGAAATGATGAGGGGTACCAGAAGGCTATTCATCGTGTGACACGGTGGCGTGAGTTGACACGATGTATCACGGAGGGTTGGCTTGCAAAAAAACATGAATCCAAGGATTTAATGTAGGATTTTTAAAAGGGAAATATATACTGAAAATGTCTTACGAATGATGAGGGGCGTCAGGGGGCAAGTCATAGTGTTACACGATGCCGTGAGTTGACATATTCTATCACGGAGGGTTGGCTTTAAAAACATTAACCATTGGTCTTAAATCATGCTTTTTCATGAAAATATGTGAATAATGTCTTAGAAATAATGAGAGGGGGTCATGGGTCCAGTCATAGTGTGACACGGTGGCGTGAATGGACATGAAGCATCACGAAGGGTTGGCTTGCGAAAAACATGAACTATTGGGTTAAAATCATATTTTTGTCATGCGAATATCTGGAAAATATCTTAGGAATGATGAGAGGGTTCCATGGGACCATTCATATTGTAACACGGCTGCGTGAATTGACATGGTGTATCACGGAGGGTTGGCTTACGAGAAACATGACTCAATGGCTTTAAGTCATATTTTATCCTGAAAATATCTTGAAAATGTCTTAGGAATGATAGTATGGATCATCAGGGTGCCATGGAGTAGCCAGATATTGCCTCGGTATTGTGTATTGCTTGGACTAACATTTTCCACAGCTTAAAGTTAAGGTGGGAGATGTTAAATGAATTTTTAGGCGGTGGGGTAATTGAAATCTAACACCCAGACAATGAAATGAGGGTTTTTCATTAAGACGCCGTAAGAAATAACTCTTAATAAGGTTTAATAGCATCCCCCCTTACTGGAATTGGTTTCTAGGGTGGGCTAGCCACATATTTTCACTGTGGCGGGAATTGTTTGGACCAACAAAATCTGCAACTTAAATTTAAGCTGAGAGGTGTTAACAAAAAATTTTGACTGAGAAGGGAGTGAAATTTAACGCTCAGTCAAAGAAACGAAATATTTTCATTAAAGCCATCAAAAATATCTTAATGTGGCTTAAATTTACCTTTAACAAGATTATGTGACATTTGAAGAAAAAATATTATTAATATGTGCTCTTGTCAACTGGGTGTGCATAGTCTTGGCTCAAAGAAACCAGACATTGTCATAATAGCCCTAAAAAGATATCTTAATGTGGGGTAAATTTACCTCTAACGAGATTATGTGAAATTTGAAGAGAAAATAATACTGAAATATGTGCTTGTCAATCGGGGGGAGCATAGTCTTGGCTCAAAAAACGAGGCATTTTCATTAGAGGCCCTCAAAAATATCTTAATTTGAATTAACTTTACCTCTAACCAGATTTTGTGAAATTTGAAGAGAACATATTTTTCAAATTTGCTCTTGTCAACGGGAGGGGAGATGCATAGTCTTGGCTATAATAAACACGACATTTCTATTACAAGTTCTCAGAAATAGCTCTTAATAGGACTTCAATTTACCTATAACATAAATCCTCCCCTCTGGAATTGGTTGCTAGGACCCCTATGTTTGTTTAATTCATGGTTATTTTTGATTATATTTTATCCTTTATTCACTTTTTTTCATGTTTGTTTTTTGTTTGTTGTGTTTTAACAGCGTACTTCTGTGTTTCAATAATGCTTGTAAATTTGTTTTTATTATTAAAATTTGTTTATACAAAAGTTTGTATCCCTTAGATTTATTGATCCAGGATAAAACTTAAACATATTTCATTAATGCAATGAAAAATCTAAAGCCATTGTTATATAACATCTGCTATGTAACTCAACCTGTCTAGTTCACTTTAGAACATAAGTAGTGCTATAACCTGCAGCTGTATCTAATATAGCAAAAATCAATAGGATTGGGACGCTTGTGCTCTCATGTGGAAAGGGCTGGAAACATGCAAACCGATTACTCATTCTAGTATGCGCTAACATGAGATTCTCCTTGCGTTCAACAGGTTATCATGTAGAATGTATTATCTCAATCAAAATATTGGAAAAGCGTTCATAGTCCAGGTGTCTAGGGCGCAGTTCCATTGAGGGAGAATTCTTTTTGAATATTAATGTGGACATGAAATCTTTATTAATAAAGATCTCTGGGAAAAACGCCTTGAAAGAAAGCGATTTCTTAAAGTATTATATAACATCCCGCGTATACATCATCATTACGTAAAACCCACCTGTGTGTCCTCCTCAGTTACAAGCAGGGGTCCCCCACGGGGCCTGAAGAAACAAGTCACGGGTGAATGCGTCATACTTAACATAAGTAAACATTCTCTATTACATAACAACCAAATAAATCTTGAAAAACATCTTGAAAACAAAAACGTTTTTAAATGTCTTGAAACGTCTTGAACAACGTCTCGAAGAAAAATGTCTTAAAAAACGCCTTGAAGTGTCTTAAAACCTCTTAAAAATGTCTTGAAACGTCTTGAAATATTCTTGAAGTAAGATGTCTTAATAAAACTCCCCCGCTCGACTGGGGGACTCTAACATTCCCTATTACGTAACAAAAAAAAATGATGTAACAACCAAACTCTTTTAGGTAAAAAGCAATTTAAACTCACCCTAATAGGTAACATGCACCTGCATCTCTTAGAAAACATTTCCTATGACTTAACATACACCTGCGTCTTGTCCTGAGGGAATCACCATTAAACTTAAAGGAAGAAAGGAGTGCTGGGAATGGGTCCGTTTAAAAGATTATGCTGTCACTATTTAAATAAAACACAAACGAAAAGAATTTAAATAAAGAATCATTGCAAACGAACATAAAACAGGTAATATTATAAAAGAATAAATAAATCATAAAACGAGTAAATCTTAAATCGACTATAGAAATCAAGGGTAAAACGAACAAAAATCCCTGCAAACAAGAGTTTAGCTACTCCCCCCTTCCCTAAATGTAGAACCCTAAGGCCTACAGTGTCATTAGCACTTTACTGAAAACGAATTATATTAAAAATATTTTCTTTTGTACATATTAGAACATTGAAAATCAAATAAAATTGTAGTTAAATAAAACCTTGAACTGATGACCTTTCAACAATTAATATCATTATAGTGAAATATTCAGTTTAATTTTATTAGTTCTTTTCAAGACTGTTTACTACAAACAAGAGTTTGGCTACTGTCAGTTTCCCTACCTGTAAAAGACTAAAGCCTACTGCACCTTTGGCACTTTACTAAAACAATCTATATTACAAATTTTTTATTTTGTACTTTTTATAATATTGAAAATAACATTAAAATCGCAGTGTAATAAAATCTTGAGCTGAGGAGTTTTCAGTAATTTATATCATTACATATTAAATATTCAGATTAATTTTAATAGATCTTCGAAAAAATGTTCAAGACACATATAGTTTCCAGTAAAGCGCAAATGACGCAGTACGTTTTAGACTTTTACTGTTAGGGAAGGGGGCTGGAGCCAAACTCTTGTTTGTACTGATTTTGTTCGCTTTAAGCTCGATTTGCATATTCAATTTAAGTTTTACTTGTTTTAAGATATATTTATTAATTTATATTAGTACCTGTTGTATGTTTGTTTGCTATGATTCTTTATTTTATTTTTATTCGTTTTGGGCTGTATTTATTCTTTACTAATAATTTATGGTCATTTTGAGTTTTTATTACTATAGAAATTTGTTTCTGCTCATCTTAGGTTCAATATAGCCCTTAGTTTTCTTTGAAAAACTTGTTTGTCGGAAATGTTTTCTTAAATTAATTTCTGTTCGATTTTTATTGCCAACGTTTCAGGTTTCTCAAGTTTTCCCATTTCAAAACCAAATTGTTTTTTCAACATCGAAGTTTTATCTAAGTATGAAAACTAGTATCAAAGTAACACTATCAAAGTAACAAGGTATCAAAGTATACAACAATAAGCAACTTGCATAATTTAAAGCCCTTGCTCCATATATAAAAGTTGCACCGTAAATAAGTAAATCAAAGTATCAAAGTAAACAAAGTATCAAACTAACAATAAGCGACTTATATAACTTAGAGCCCTTGTGAGGGGACTGGGGGGTGGTTTCAACCCCGGTAGCATAGATATTTGGCATAAAGACTATTTTGAACAAAACAGCTATCTTAAAATTTTGACCAGATACATTTTGGGAAATGTAGTGGTTAAAAGTTGCCTTTTAACCACTTTTAATTTTTTAAAAACGAACTATAACTTTCGATTTCCCATTGAAAGTACCCCCTCCAAAGTTAACGCGGCCACCGCTTCCAGAAAAACCTTATAAGTTAACAATGAGTAACTTTGCATAAGTTACAAGCCTTGCACAAGAGGCTCTGGGGGATTTGTCAACAACTTAGTTATTGTCATTTAACCTTTGTATTATTTTGAAAAAACAAATCCAAATCTTAATCCGATACAATTGGTGAAAAAGGGCGTACAAAAAAAGGAAGCTGGTTACCCTCCGATCACTTTCTACTCTCAAAAATACCACTAGAACTTTGAACTTTCAATCGAATGAAATCCTCTTTAAGGTTTGTACAACCACCCTTTCCATGTAAACAATGAGCAAGAATCACACCTTATAGCGCATGTACTGAGGGTTGGAGAGGACCAAGGCCGCAACCACAGTTATTTGACATTTGTACTGTTCTTAGAAAAATGACAATCTCCCAAAATTTTAGTTGAATTGGAGACCAAATCATTTGATTTTTCCACTTTGTCTTCTCTCCCAAGTCAATGTTTGAAATCTAGTTGGCCCTACCCCTAGCACTCCCTAAAAGTTTCAACTTGATGCCTCAAATAGTTCCTGAAAATTGGGATATGTTTATTTGATAGCCTGGGTGCACATTGTATATTCAAATTTGCCTCTGCTTCTTTCCCCAAAGGTAAACTATGAGGCTACCTTTCGATCACATTTTACACTTAAAAAGGTAACTAGAACTTGCTACTTAAAATCTAATAAGACCTCTCAGATGTCTACACTGCCCCCCCTTTCATAAAAACCTTATTAGTTAACAATAGACAGCTGGCATAACTTACAGGTCTTACCCTGACTGTGGGGGGCTTTGTCAGCCCAAGAGGCATTGTTATTTGACCTTTGGACTGTTTTGAAGAAAATTGCTATTGGAAAATTTTGATCCGATTCCTTGGAGGAAAGCCGGGTATAGAGGGAGGGGGGTTAGTTGCTTTCTAATCAATTTGACTCTTGAAAGTGCACTAGAAATTTCGATTTCTTTTGAAATGAGCCCCCTCTGAAGTTTATACGACCATTCATTCTGTAGGAAGTCCCTGTGGGGAAAAAAAATAATTATTTATTTTTCAACATCCATTTCAACACACCATTTTTCAACATCCTTCTCAATATGCCCTGAAAGTTTTAACTTAATGCCTTCAGTCGTTCTCGTGATATTGCAAATACGCCTTTTTGAAAAACTGGAGGCACATACTATCCTTTGATTTAGTTAAACATATCCCTCAACATTCCCCGAAACTACACCTTAATACACATAGCCTTTTCGCACACGATCAGAATCAAACCCCCTTTCCCTAACAAAAATTCTTGCAATAAAAAAAGAGTAAAGTGTATAATTTGCAATTATTGCCCTAGGGCTTTTGGGGGCATTGGATCCCCGGAGCCATAGTTGCTAGATCTTTTGTCCATTTTGAGCAAAACCCCTTTTTCAAAATTTTTATCAGTGCTGAGGGAAGGGGGTATCTGAAAGGTCAAAGGGGGAGCTTGTAGTCCTCCAATCACTTTTCAACATCCCCGTTTTACATATCCTTTGTCTCAAGTTTCAACTTAATGCCCTTCAGCGTTCTCGAGATATTGCAAATACACTTGTTTTTAAGAGACTGGATGCACATAGTATCTTTTAAATTGAAGTATTTTAGGAATCTATTTATGCCGTTCTTTAGTTTGATGAGGCTCTTTACTTTTCTTTTTTTATTGAAAATTAAAAAAAGATTATTTCTGTTCCTTTTTATCACCAAAGTTTTTCATTGGTTTATAAAATGAATATTTCAACAGTTTTTAGTCTTATGCTTAATAGTTAAAATATCCAGTTCTTATTTATTAGTTCTAATTAGTTTTAACTAGTGTATTTTGATGTAGACAAGACAAGATAGTAGGGTCATTGTGATGTCGCTTTGTTTCTTTATTTTGTAGTCGAAAAAATTACCAAAGATTAAACAGTTCGTGGTAACAAACTGTAAATAAGGAGCGAATCGGCTCTATTATAACAGAAGCAAAACAAAATTTCAATATCCCCTCAAAAACTCTTGAAAGTTTCTATTTCTTCCCGCTCAAAAATTTATCTTTTCAAGTTTTTTTTTCTTTTTTTTTTGTTTTTTGGGCTAGGAGAGGGGGTCTGAGGTACGCGAATTTTTACGTTATCATTCTTAAACAATACGGTTTTATGTATTTAAAAGTTTCAAAATGTTTGCATTCAAATGCAAGTTAAAGTTTACGAAGTGCAAAGGATCTAGGCTATCAAAATATACATCATATAAAATATAAATAATTGCGAGTTTGAGTGTGAGTGAGTGTTAGTGTAAGTGATTGTCAGTGAATGAACCCCCCACCCTGTGAGTGTGAAAATTAGTACGACAACCCCTTCCACATAAACCTTATATCCCCCCGGAGCAAAACGTGCAATCCTTACCCCCGGACTCTGGGGTTGTGTCAGCCCTAAAGGCATTGTTATATGATCTTTGGACTATTTTGAACTAAATATTTGTCTCTAAATTTTTATCAAATGCATTTGGGGAAAAGAGTATGTGGAGGGGGCCTATTTGCCCTCCGATCACCTTTGACTCTTAAAAAGAGGACTAGGACTTTCACGACCAGCAGTTCCATAAAAAACCTTACATGCTCCCAGGGCATAAATTACAACACTTGCCCCCTGGCTATGAGGGTAGTGTCGACCCCAGAGTTTTTGTTTTCTTTTTTTAGAGCATTTTCAAGAAAAGGGCTACCTCAGAATTGTGATTGGATGCATTTTGGTAGAGAGGGCGTGGGGGGGGGGGGCTAGTTGTCCTTTGATCCCTTTTACTCTTAAAAAGAGAACTATAACTTCCAATTTCTAATCGAATAAGCCCCCTCCGGAGTTTTGGTAACCACCTCTTCCATAAAAACCTTAAATGCCCCGGGGGATAACTTACAACACTTGCCCTCGGGCTCTGGGGAGTTTTTGTCGATCCTGAAGTTTTGTTTTCTAGTCTTTGGAGTGTTTTTAACAAAATGGCGATCTCAAATTATAATTGGATGTAGTTGGGAGGAAAACGCCTGGGGCTGGGGCTAGTTGCCCTCCGATCACTTTGACTTTTATAAAGGTTAATGCTTTCACCTTTTTTTGAAAAAAAAAGGTGATATAACTTTCAATTTCAAATCAAATGAACCTCCTTCAAATTCTATATAGCCACACCTTCCATAAGGACCTTAAATACCGTCAGGGCACTGACGGTAACTTACAACATTTGCCCCTGGGCTTTGAGGGGTTGTGTTGACCCTGGAGTTTTTGTTTTCTTATCGTCGGAGCATTTGGAGCAAAATTGCTAGCCCAAAATTTTGATTGGATACATTTACGGAAAACGGGCTTGGGGGGGGGGGGCTAGTTGCCTTCCGATCACTTTTCAAACAGTTCGTGGTAACGAACTGTAAGTAAGGAGCGACCCGGCTCTATGGTAATCGAAACTCTAGAAAACGGGATTTTGATACCAATAGATGCATCAAAAGAATCAGATTTTAATGCTGATTTCAAATATATAAGTTTCATCAAGTTTAGTCATATCCATCAAAAGTTACGCGCCTGAGAAAATTTGTCTATTTTTCGAAAAAAGGGGGAAAGACCCCCTAAAAATTATAGAACCTTAATGAAAATGACACCATCATATTCATTGTATCAGAAAACCCCACTGTAGAGGTTTCAAGTTTCTATCTACAAAAATGTGGAATTTTGCATTTTTTTTGCCAGAAGAAATATCACAGATGCGTGTTTATTTGTTGTTTTTTTTTCAGAGGTGATCGTATCGACCCAGTGGTCCTAGAATATCGTGGCAGGGCTCATTGGAACGGAAATTTAAAGTTCTAGAGCCCTTTTTAAATGAACAATAAAATTGGAGGGCAACTAGGCCCGCTCCAACGCTCATTTTTTCCCCAAAGTCACCCGATCAAAATTTTGAGATAGCCATTTTGTTCAGGTTGGTCAAAAATATGATAACTATGTCTTTTAGGATGACTTAATCCCCCAAAATCCCCGGGGGGAGGGCTGAAACTTATGGACTTTACCCAATGTTAACGTATAGTATTGGTTATTGGGAAGTCTACAGACTTTTTCAGGGGGATTTTTTTCTGGTAGTGGGGGGGATGGGTCGGGGGTTTTGTGGGAGGATCTTTCCACGAAGGAAGTTTTCATGGGGGGAGAGACATTGATATGAAGGGAACGTCGGATTTCCCAGCATTATTTAAAAAAAGATCAGAAATTAAATAATAAAAAAAACAAGTTTTACAACTAAAAGTAAGCAGCAACATGAAAACTTAAAACGAACAGAAAATATTACGTATATGATTGGGTTCACCCCCTAGTTTATACCTCGCTCTTTAAGCTAAATATTTTTTAGTACTTTCATAAGAGCTATTTATTCTAATTAACGGCCTTTGTGATTAAGCGATCATTTTTAAAGAATTGGAACGAAATTCAAACCTTAGCTTAAAGCGCAAGGTATTGACTAGGGGGCAAACACCCTAATATACGTATTAAATATATATTAATATAGAAGTTCGTTACGTAAGTTAATTCGTAAGTTACGTGTATTTATTACTAATAAAAACGTTCGTAAATAAAATTAAACAAGTTTCGAGAAAGCAATTGAACCAAATAAAAGTAAAATTAATATGCAAATTTTGTTTTAATTATGCATGTACGGTGAGCCAAAATCAAAACCTGCACTAATTCAAAAACGTTCAAAAATTAAATTTAAAAAAAGTATTTTTTAACTGAAAGTAAGGAACGACGTTAAAACTTAAAACGAACAGAAATTATTCCGTATATGAAAGGAGCTGTCCCCTCCTCAACGCCTCGCTCTTTATGCTAAAGGAGGGGACTTAAAATTAGCCCCCTCCAAAGTTTATAAAATCACACCTTCCAGAAAAACCTTAAATGCCCCCAGGACATAAGTTACAGCCCTTGCCCACTGGCTCTGGAAGGTTTGGTGGCCCAGAGTTTTCGCTATTTGATATTTTGAATAAAAGGGCTATATCGAAATTTTGATCGGATGCATTTGGGAAAATAGGGGCGTGGGGAGGGGTGGGACTAGCTGCCCTCCAATCACTTTTGCCTCTTAAAAAGGGAACTAGAACTTCCAATTTCCGATTGAAAGAGCCCACTCCGAAGTTTATACGATCACTCCTTCTATAAAAAGTGCCTAAGGAAACAAAATAGTTAATAATGAAACATTGAAGCTTTAGGGTCTTGACTATAGGCAACGCTATAGCTTGCCTCTGACAACTTATTTGGTTAATTTCTTAACAAGAATTCAACTATTTGCTTGTTTGCTTCATACACACAATTTCCAACCAACTATCATAGACAGCACAATATCGCTGCCTAAGTAAAGAACGATGTTGGCACAATGTATTATTTATTTATTATTTTTTTTCTTGGTCTTAGACCAGGGCACTTCGTATCGAAGGAGATGTCGTAAAAACTTCAAAATAAGCTCATTCGATTCGAAATTGGAGTGGTTAGTGCACTTTTTAATAGTCGAAAGTGTTTGGAGGGCAACTAGCCCCCCCCCCCCACGCCCATCATTCCCCCAAACATATCCAATCGAAATTTTTAGATAGCCATTTTGTTTTGCGTAGTTGATTTCCCGATAGAAAATGTGTTTTTGAGGAGGTGACTCCCCCACAACCCTCAGGGCAAGGGTTTTAAGTCATTCTCTGGGAACATATAAGAGCGATGTTGGCACATAGTATTATTTATTATTATTTTTTTTTCCTGTAGACTAGGGCACTTCGTCTCGAAGATGTTATCGTGGAAACTTTGAAAAGGGCTCATTCAATTGGAAATTGGAGTGGATTGTGCCCTTTATAATAGTCGAAAGTGATCGGAAGGCAACTAACACCCTTCCATGCCCACCATTTCACGAAACACATCCAATCAAAATTTTGAGATGGCCATTTTGTTCAGCGTAGTTGATTTCCTGATAGAAAATATGTATTTGAGGAGGTCACTCCCCCACAACCCTCGGGGCAAGGATTTTCAGTTATGCCCAAGGGACATATAACAACGATGTTGGCACAATGTATTATTTTTTTTTCCTTTAAACCAGGGCACTTTGTATCGAAAAAGTTGTTGTAGAAACTTCGAAAAGGGCTCAGTCAATTGGAAATCGGAGTGGCTTGTGCCCTTAGTAATAGCCGAAAGCGAATGGAAGGCAACTAACACCCCTTCCACGCAAACCGTTTCCCAAAACACATCCTATCAAAATTTTGAGATTGCCATTTTGTTCAGCGTAGTTAATTCCCACATAGAAATTATGGTTTTGAGAAGGACACTCCCCCTCCCAGCCCTCAGGGCAAGGGTTGTAAGTTATGCCCTGGGGCATATAAGGCTTTTATAGAAAGCGTTGTCGTAGAAACTTCAAAAAGGGCTCATTCGATTGAAAATTCAAAGGGCTAGTGCCCTTTTTTATAGTCGAAAGTGATTGGAGGGCAACCCTGGGGACAAATAAGGTTTTTATATAACGCGTTTTTGTTGAAACTTCAAAAAAAGCTCATTCGATTGGAAATTGAAATGGCTAGTACCCTTT
The DNA here is from genome assembly GCF_049724085.1 of Artemia sp. Qi Xiang Cuo. Taxonomy (NCBI): domain Eukaryota; kingdom Metazoa; phylum Arthropoda; class Branchiopoda; order Anostraca; family Artemiidae; genus Artemia; species Artemia sp. Qi Xiang Cuo. The sequence goes on from NC_142813.1 coordinate 24,740,184, forward strand.
CTGATAGTCGAAAGTGATTGGAAGGCAAGTAACACCCCTTCCACGCCCACCATTTCTCCAAACTCATCCAATCAAAATTTTGACATAGCTTTTTTATTCTGCGCAGTTTAAGGTTCAAGAAATTATACCTTTGAGCAGGGCAATCCCCCCACAGTCTTCAGGGCAAGAGTTATAAGTTATGCCCTGGGGCATATAAGTTTTATTGAAACTTTTGTCTTAGAAACTTGAAAAAGGGCCCATTCGATTGGAAATTCAAAGGTATAGTGCCCTTTTAATAGTCGAAAGTGATTTGAGGGCAACTAACCCCCCTCGCACGCCCACCTTTTCCCAGAACACATCGAATCAATTTGAGATAGCATTTTTGTTCGTCGCAGTTTAAAGTTCAGGAAATTATACCTTTGAGCAGGGCAGTCCCCCCCACAGCCTTCAGGGCAAGGGTAACAAGTTATGCCCTAGGGCATATAAGGTTTTTATAGAAAGTGGTGTCATAGAAACTTCAAAAAAGGCTCATTCGCTTGGAAATTCAAAGAGCTACTGCATTCTTTAATAGTCGAAAGTGATTGCAGGGCAATTAACCCCCCTCTCACGCCCACCTTTTCCCCAAACACATCCAATCAAAATTTTAAGATAGCAATTTTTTCAACGTAGATGAAAGATCTGGAAATTAGGTCTTTGAGGATGACAACCCCCTCACAACCCTCAGGGCAAAGGTTGTAAGTTATGCCCTTGGGTAACGCGTTGTCGCAGAAACTTCAAAAATGGCTCATTCGATTTGAAATTGAAATGGATAGTGCCCTTTTTAATAGTCAAAACTGATTGGAAGGCAACTAACACCCCTTCCACGCCCACTATTTCCCCAAAAACATCCGATCAAAATTTTGAGATCGTCATTTTGTTCCAAGCAGTTTAAAGTTCAAGAAATAATACCTTTGTTTAGGACACTCCCCCCACAGTCTTCAGGGCAAGGGTTGTAAGTTATTCCCTGAGGGCATATAAGTTTTTATTGAAATCTTTGTCTAGAAACTTCAAAAAGGGCTCATTTAATTGGAAATTCAAAGAGCTAGTGCTTTTTTTAATAGTCTCGAAAATGATTTGAGGGCAAATAACCCCCTCTCACGCCCACCTTTTCCCCAAACACATCCAATCAAAATTTTTAGATAGCCATTTTACTCAACGTAGTCGAAAGTTTTGGAGATTAGTTCTTTAAGGATGACAACCCCTCCACTCCCGCAGCCCTCAGGGCAAGGGTCGTAGGTTATGCTTTAGGGGCATTTAAGGTTTATATAGAAAGCAATGTTGTAAAAACTTCAAAAAGGGCTCATTCAATTGGAGATTGAAAGGGCTATTGGCCTTTTAGTAGTCGAAAGTGATTGGAGGGCAACTAACCCCCTCTCATGCCCACCATTTGCCCAAACACTTCCAATCAAAATTTTGTCTTTTAGGATGATAACCCCATAAGAGTCCTCAGTGCAAGGGTTGTGAGTTATGCCCTGGGGGCATATAAGGTTTTATATAGAAAGTTATTGTAGAAATTTCAAAAGGGGATCATTTGATTGGAAATTGACATTGCCCTTTTTAATAGTCGAAAGTGTTAGGAGGGTAATTAACCCCCCTCTCACACCCAACTTTTCCCCAAACACATTCAATCAAAGTTTAGCGATAGCCATTTTATTCAACGTCGTTGAACGTTCTGGAAATTTTGAATTTAAGGATGACAAACGCCTCGGAGCCCCCAGGGCAAAGGTTTGAAGTTCTGCCCTGGGGGCATATAAGGTTTTTATAGATAGAGTTGTCGTAAAAACTTTAAAAGGGGCTAATTTAACTGGAAATTGGGAGGGCTAGTGCCCTTTTTAATAGTTGAAAGTGATTGGAGGGTAACTAACCCCCCTCTCACGCCCACCATTTCCCCAAACACATCCAATAAAAATTTTAAAATAGCCATATTGTTCAACGTTGCAAAAAGTTCTGGAAATTTTGTATTTGAGGATGACAACCCCCCCCCCCCAGCCCTCAGGTCAAGGATTGCAAGTTATGTCCAGGGGGCATATAAGGTTTTTATTGAAAGCGTTGTTGTAGAAACTCCAAAAGGGCTCATTTTATTGGAAATTGAAAGGGCTAGGGCCTTTTTTAATAGCTGAAAGTGATCGGAGAGCGACCAACGCCCCTCTCACGCCCACCATTCTCCCAGACACATCCAATTAAAATTTTGAGATAGCCATTTTGTTTAACGTAGTTGAAAGTTCTGGAAATTAGGTATTAGAGGATGACAACCACCCTCACAGCTAAGGGTTGTAATTTATGCCCTGGGGGCATATAAGGTGTTTATAGAAAGTGTTGTCGTAGAAACTCAAAAAGGGCTCATTCGATTGGAAACCGAAATGCCTAGTGCCCTTTTTAATAGTCGAAAGTAATTGGAAGGCTTGACATTTTTATAGTAAAGATCGATGTGGGTATGATGTATTATTTTTTTTTTTGTTGTTGTTATTTAGACAAGGGCACTTTGTATCGAACAATTTGTCGTAGGAACTTCGAAAAGAGCTCATTCGATTGAAAATAGAAAAGATTGATGCCCTTTTTAATAGTCGAAAGTTATTGGAGGGAAACTAATCCAAACCATGTCCCCGAAGCAGGCTTGTATAAAAAAAAATTGCCTCTAGCTTTATCCGAAAAAAAACTGCCTTCCGTGGGAGTTACCGTAAAAATTAAGGAAATTGTCTCAATTTCTTTGCCTTTCCTTCTTTCGCTCTTATGCCATAGGTTCGGAAAAGGCCAGATATCTGAAGAAAGCGGAAACGGTATGTGCGATGTTTAAAAAACAGCCGTTTGGGAATCTTCCACTTTTCTGAACCTATAACTTGACGAAAGCCGAACCTCTGTAGAAACTCACGCTTTGAATAAAGTATATTCCGTAGCCGAATTCTTCAGCTTGCTGCTTAAAGTAAATACTTTATTCCAAGTTGGAGTCACGCTCCGGTTATGACGATGCAAAACTTTGTTCAATCGAGTATATTTGAAAAATCAAAAATGCAAAAAAATTTTTAAACCGATCAGTAGACACTCAAGGCAACAAGAGGAGCCATCGTGGTTTCACCTTCACAAAGTCATCAACAAGCTAGTTAAAATCCAAATTTCTTGGCTAAATCCTTATCTGCAAAGATCAAAACCAGATGACTAAGACGATAGTCTCCTGTGATCGAGCGTAGATAGTTCTTCACTATCTTCAGCCCAGAAAATAAGCGTTCATTTCTGGCTGTCGTGACAGGAAGTGTGGCAGCAATATGAAGAACTTTGATAATTTCTGAATAGGCCACTGGAAGTGTCTCGATATTATCGATGACGTCCATCAAGTTCTTCGGCTTTGCCTCCTCCTCGAGCAAAAACCGCTCGGCAATACCAGCTTGGGCCTCAAGAAGAATCTGGTCAATGTTTATTTCAGAATAAAGTTCAGAGAATTGGTTGAGGAGCCCTGCATCCATGAACTTGGTAGAGCTGGGGTCCAGAGCTTCGAGTGTACTGAGCACTAGAAGGTTATCTGTAAACCATTTGTCGAATTCCGCAATCAGACAATCTACAGTCTCCAGGTATTCTCTTTTCAGTTCTTCCGCTAGAGTTGGAGCTCTATTGTCAGATTCAGCAAAGATTTTTCCTAATGTCGAAGTGGTCATGAATTCTTCCAGGTGTTTGATAATTTTTTGGGTTCTTCTAGGTCGTCCCTTCTGACCCGCAGAGGAGGATCCGGTCACAGGTCAATTCACGTCAGGGACTTCAATTTCAAGACCTTCAGCAAACTCTTTTGCCTTCTCCAAAAGCGATGCAAATGAAGTGTCAGAGCGAAGTTAAGCTATTTCCTTCCTTGTTGCTTGAATCAAGGTGCGAGACCTAGATATTACCAGATCAACTGCCTGAAGCTGCTCGGAAAGGGAGTTTGTCGTCCTCAGAATTGCTTCCATATAGAGCAACTGGAATATAACTGTGAAAGATTCCATTTTTCTCTGGAGCCCAGCTGCTTCTGCTCGAGCTTCCCTATGAGCTCCCTCGCTGACTGCAGACAGTAAAGCCAGACCACATTCATATCGGAGTCTTATCTTCGATATTTATCGATACCAGTATGACCATCTTGTCGCAGCACTCCTTTCTAATTACAGGACTGGCAGTTGAGTAGCGTTTTGGGATTCGACAAAAACTGATGTCTGGTGTTGCTGTTGGAAATGAACGTGTACAGATTTTGGACTAACGAAAAAAATGATCCAACAGTCCCAACACCTTCAACAGAGTTTGCAATGACCAAATTTAGTCTATGCGCATGGCAATGAATGTATATTGCTTGTGGAGCTTTCGCTCTCAGTCGTGCTTGAACACCAGAGAAGGGCCCGCTCATCACGCTTGCTCCGTCGTAGCACTGAGCAACACAATAGTTCCAGTCGAGACCAAGTTTTGCCACTGTGTCGTGAATGAAGCTGGCTAAACTCTCAGCATCCAGGCTTTTCATATGGTAGCATCCTATTGGTGTTTCTCGTACTTTTCCCTCGTCGAATTACCTATAGGTACGGGTGAGCTGTTCTTTTCTCAAGTTATCTTGTGTCTCGTGAGAGGGAATAGCAGTGTAATTAGCAAGCTTAAATTCTTGTAATAGTGTAAAATAAAATCTATATCCTACAAATGGAAATTTAAAGTGCTAATGTTTGTCAGACGCATAGTGGCCGTATTGTCTTTGTAGCTTGTTGAAAAGCGTGGGAGAATACTCGGCGAGAAGATTGAAAGTTTCGATGAAATTTCCTTTGATTGCCGAAGTTTCAGTCTCATCGTGGCCGCGAAAGGCTGTACCCAGTCGCCCCAGTAGGGCCGTTACTTTCAGTAAAGCCTTTACGTGTTCCCTGTTTTCATTCATCTCCTTATTCCTGTCCGTTGACAAAATAGATGCGATAGGTTGCATCTCCTTGGCTTCTATAACTTTGAACTTCGTCCACAAAACTGCACTATCCCTGTGGCGGTCACTTTTTGCTTGGTCTTCTAGAACGCTGGAGATGTCCTTCCATCTTCAAAAATCAGTCTTGATGACAGGCCTCGCCCCGTATCTCTGTCCGCGAAGGGTTGACGTCCCGCCAAAGTGTGTGCAGCAGAAACAGAAAACCGAATTTTCCTTAACTGAGTACTCAAGCCAAGGATGCTTACCATAATACGAAATATTAAACGACCGTCTTAGATTGCCGTTTGCTGGAACCTGTGCAGGGTACCGTAGCAGCTGTGGTTGACATGGATGGTCGTGGGAGGATTAATAAATATCAGTAGGACCACTTGAACGATGGTTCTCTTCATCTCGAGTCGTATCTCGTCCAGATTGTTCCTCTTTAGCAGTGACAGGCGCAGTGTCTCTTTGAGTCGTCTCGTTTTCTACTAGCTCAGTCTGACCGACCACCACGTCCTTAGAAGGATCCAAAGCGACGGCAATGGATTGTTCGGGTGCTGAGTCAGGCACCTGAATGATATACCCAAAGGTTAAAAGCCACTCTTGTACTTTGAAGCCCTATTGAACTCATTTTCAACATTTAAACAGTTGCTTGTTTTTAGTATGTTAAGTCCAAACTGCGTAGCAGTTTCCGCTTTCGGCACAGCAGTTCGGGAAAAATAGTCCTCCATGATGTGACAATTTACTGAAGTATATCGAACTTCGGAAAAAAAAACAGGAAATTGCAGCAAAGCCAAAGAGGGCGTTTTTCGGATGATTATACATGAGTTGATCCTTATCTACCCGTAAAGACAATAATAGAAACTTTGGGCTTAATGCAATAGCAACCCAAATCGTAAAAAGCCTTTGCAGTAGTCCTTGAATGAATAATTCGGGTGTCATGACAGATCGCAAATAAGCTAAAGGCGCGTTCGATTTGCTGTAGTTTCAGTTACGTCCTTCTCCGTTGTGGGCTTATTTGCATTTTTTCTTCGACGTTCTCCCATTTAGCCTGAAGAACTGCTGATAATGTGACCGCCAAACAGGTTAATAATTTTGGACCAAATGGCAAAACATGAAGCGTGACTACAGCAAATCGAATGCGGCTTCATATCACAAGTCGGCATTGTAGCAAATCGAATGATATAAGCACTGCCAAACTGTGTGTTTCCATCAATAAAAAAAAGAAAGAAAAGCAAAAAAAAAAACGACAATCTTTGGCTTATGCCCCTCAGCCCATGTAGCATTGTTATCCACAAAATTAACAGCACTGCCAAACTGGGTGGTTCCATCAGTAAAAAAAAGAAAGAAAAGAAAAAAAAACGACAATCTTTGGCTTATGCCCCTCAACCCAAGAAGCATTGTTATCCATAAAATTGACAGTGTTTTGCAGAAGAAAAAAGAACAAAACAAAACAACATAGAGGTAATCTTAATCAAACAGTTCGTTTTAACGAACTGTAAGTAAGACTCGACCCGGCTCAATGGTAACCGAAACTCTAGAAAATGGGTTTTTGATGCCAATAGATACATCAACAGAATCAGATTTCAATGCTGATTTCAAATATATAACTTTCATCAAGTTTAGTGCTACCCATCAGAGTTACGCGCCTGAGAAAATTTGGCTGATTTTCAAAAAAAGGGGGAAAGACCCCTAAAAGTTATAGAACCTTAATGAAAATCACACCATCATATTCAGCGTATCAGAGAACCCTACTGTAGAGGTTACAGCAAATCGAATGCGGCTTCATATCACCAGTCGGCATTGTAGCAAATCGAATGCTATAAGCACTGCCAAACTGTGTGGTTCCATCAATAAAAAAAGAAAGAAAAGAAAAAACATTGGCAATCTTTGGTTTATGCCCCTCAACCCATGTAGCATTGTAATCCATAAAATTAACAGCACTGCCAAACTGTGTGGTTACATCAATAAAAAAAAGAAAAAAAAAAAGAAAAAAAAACCGACAATCTTTGTCTTATGCCCCTCAACCCATGTAGCATTGTTATCCATAGAATTAACAGTGCTTTGCAGAAGAAAAAAGAACAAAACAAAACAAAACAATATAGAGGTAATCTTAATCAAACAGTTCGTGGTAACAAAATGTAAGTAAGGACCTAGCTCAATGGTAGCCGAAACTCTAGAAAACGGGTTTTTGATACCAATAGATACAAAATCAGATTTCAAAATCAAAAGAATCAGATTTCAATGCTGATTTCAAATATATAACTTTCATCAAGTTTAGTGCTACCCATCAAAAGTTGCGCGCCTGAGAAAATTTGACTGATTTTCAGAAAAAGGGGGAAAGACCCCTGTAGCAATGAAAAAATTAGTATTTGTAGCGATGAAAAAATAGGCTGGCTATACTAAGTATGGTACTAAATGCTGACCGCGTCAAAGGCGATATTATGCCCAAAGGTCGTGAACTTACACCTTGTAATTTCTCCGATAGCGCCGCTTATAGCGCTAAAGATTGTGCCAACAAGCCTCGCGCCACAACAATGGGGAGTGAAGTAACTTTATGACCGCGCCACCCTCAATTATTGAGAGAAAATAAAATGTACAGCCATGTAAACGTGACCTCTTTTTCTTGAGCTTATCTGGAGATCCGATTTCCTGGGAGCATTACCTTGGAGAAATGCGAACTAATTACCTATTATTAGACTAGATCCAGACATATAAAATGAAATAAACACAAATAAAAAAAGCAATAGATTTATTGAAACTTACATATTTAGGTGAAAAGCAGTGGGTCACTCCAAATGACAATAATGGTGACCGAGATACAACTTGCAAGGATCATACGCCAAAAATTCTGTCTAAGCAGTCCTGATTCTACGTTACGAATACTTTCAAAAAGTATTTTTACCCCACTATCAAAGGTAGCTCTCCAGTCCTGCGCTGTAAGAACTGGCTCATAATTGTCCCGAGTGGTCCAAGGATGCGAACCTTTCGTCCAATAAATTCTTTTAAATATTTCTGATGATTCAAGCATTCACACGGTTCTTACCATTTAAAATTCCTTAGAAATATTGTGCGTAGCATTTTTTTTGTTACTAATTATCTTAGCGAAATTCGAACGACTAGCGTTGTTGTTTGACTGAAGCTAGAATGCAATTTCTCTTTTTGCTGATTAAGAATTTAGACTCTTGGAAGTGGTATTTGAACTCAATTAGGGGACGTTTAATTTCTTGTCCGAATCATCTTTAGAAGGAAAGAATCTTGTATTTTAAATATATCGCATTTTGTTTCCGGTACATATTACCCGACCCATCAATAAATGACGCCCTGTCATTAGTAATTGTTTGTCTTTGGGCTTTTAAAATGTTTACCATTTATTAACTATTTCTTCTACATAATTGTTTTATATTTATGTTATGGCTTAATCAGGAGTGCTAAAAATTTTCTCTGTTACTTTTCTTATTATATTCTACATCCCTATCTAAAATTCATCTACCGGACTAAGATTATTCATGGTTCTAGGCTAGCTACTATACTAAAAAGATTTTTTTTTAATTCAATATTTACAAGGTTTTTTTTATTTTGCTGTCTATATGGCATACTACATTCTATCTACGCTACATTAAATGAATGACATGATAATACTACACCTAATTCTATTTGAACGTCTAGCGGTACATACATGAATGATTTATAACAAAAAATATTGGGTCTACCATATTCACTGGTAACATTAAAACACTTTCACTATTGGGATTTTTGAGTTATCAAAGTTATTAGGAAGTAACATATGTAAGTTCACATCTATTTCATCACCTTCGAGTCTTTAGTGTACTCCATCCTTCGGTTGAAAATTATTGTCCTTTACTCCTTTGGTTTTGGCAAAAACGTTTAAGTATTTACGATATGGTTTCTTCATGTAATAGTTAGAGCCTGATTGTGTCCAGACGACACGTTTTCTCTAATTGTCAACTGGGAAATGATGATTCCCACTACAGGTGTTGGCATATGCTATCAGGGTTCAAACTCACCTGCCTTTTTTTTTATAGTTCATAGGGTGCCTTATCATTAAGGGGTCGAACACTGAGAGTGCGTTTATTTTCTTCTCAGCATATCATTTTTAGGATATTTTGGGGCACATAGAGAATGTATTCTCGCGTGAAATTGTTCATTTGTGCCTTTTATAAAATTGTTAACTCATGGCTTGCGTCGATTAGCCTTTGCGGTGATTCCTAGGTTAATCACAGGGAAATTGAAGTTTGGATTTGGAACGGGTTGACATCAAACTATAGTCAAACTATATTGTCTTTTAACATATTGTCTTTAAATTAGACTTCAAATATCTTCATTTGTCTTTAAATATCATTTAACTTCAAATATCGTTAAATATCGTTTAACTTCAAATATCATCACTATACAGTCAAATGATTCTGGGGTCCATAATGATTGTCAAAGGCGATATCTATGTATTTATATCTTGTACTGATCGATGGGGTTCTCAGAATTAAACTTCATATTGTCTTTAACTTAAACTTCAAATATCATAAAATGTCTTCAAATATCATTTAACTACAAATATCGTTAATTACAGTTTAATTTTAATGATAATCAATGTACAGTCAAATGATTCTTGTATCAATAATGATTATCAAGGGCGATATTTATTTATTTATATTTTGTACTGATCAATGGAGTTCTCAGAATTTATATGATTAAATAGTTCGATAATGCGCTGGATACTGAAATTGAAATATAGTGTTATCTTTATATGTAATATGGTTCCTGGTCGAAGAAACAACGATCAAAGGTAACTGTTGTTTTCGTAGACGAAGCTGGGATGAGAGTTGCCTGAAGTGTATGGCGAGTGCTAATCGTCGGTTGATAATTGATGAAAACAGATGCTACTAGGCTGTATCTGTGTTTGGCAACTCATTGTAATGCTCGATCTCCAATTTGTCCATCCACTTCCTGTAATAAAAATAACGAGGCAGAATCACACGTTCTTTGAAGTAAATATTCATAGTACAAATAAGTCACGCATTAATTGAGTACATGAAACCCACGCTACGAGACAGAGTTAAATAAATACACCAATATTAGTACTCACAACAAAATTTTTTTTTGTTTATAATAAAACGATATAATCCCGATTGGGAAATCTAAAACAGAGATTTCTTCAAATTTGTTTTGAGAACGGAAACATCGATAAAGGGCTTATATAATTCTTCAATACTTATTAAATAAACATAATTTACTCTACATTATTAAGTTTGGGGTCTGATTTTACAACATAATTTATGCCTGCATTGTTCACGCACGTCTATGCTGTATAAGAAACGCATGTTGCAGCGTCATAACCGCACAGTTTTACATAAACGATACTACAATGCGAGAACAAAGCATATCAAGGACGGGTGGAGATCTCACTACCCACTGGCTTTTTAATGTCTTCCCTATTTCTTGGCTTAGACGTTCTCATGGGGCTCCGGGTTTAACCTCTGCATTTCAGCTGTTTCCCCGTGTTCTTCTCTTGGTTTTCATCTTCTTAGTCTTAGGATTTTTCCGTAATTACAAGTCAACATTGGTGCCTCATATTCGCCTTTCGAATAAGGTAATTAGATGGAGGATTTCCAAGCTTGCCCGCGTAGATTCCAGTTGATGCTTGGCAAAAAATATAAGCGAAATGAAGAACTGACATCAATATCTTTTTAGAAGGCTATTGTTTGAGCAAACCCTTCAGCACTAAATAAATAAATATGATATTAAAGTCTTCTTAGCATCCGTTAAGCGAAAAACTCCTTCACATTATTAGGGAATTCCTTGTGGGTTTTACTTAGTCGCCATTGGACATACACAGGGTTTCAATCCATATATCTTAACTGATCAAATGGCTTTAAAATTATACATATTATTATTGAGATATAATTCCACATCCGCCGTCAAATTCTACATATAAACGTACCAATAGCCAACTATAGATAAAGCTTAGATCGGATTCCTTGTATCACTCCTTTTAAAAGTATTTTTTTTGCACCTAATATTGACCAGTGTACCATACATTAGGAGTACCTTTTCAAGTTTTCTAACCTATATTTAGTAGCAATAATGAGTCATAATTATTCAAAATTTTATTTATATAGGCTTTTCTTCTGTAAAATTTGACAAATTAAACTATTGAAATATCTAAGAATACATTTTTAGATTTAAAAAAAATAGATGAATGCTCCATTTTTACTAGATTTATCTCAATTTATTATAATTAAACTGTTTTTAATAAAATTTAATTCAGCTTGAAAAAAAATAAATATAGCTCAATTTAGTCAAATTCAATTGCTTTAAATCATGAACACGGTGTCTGTGTAATGTACTGATGTTTTACCCTTGTTTCCTCCCCAGGCTTCCCACAAAACATGGTCCAACGCCAGTTGTCGTCCTCAGTAGACCACTAGCTTCCTACCTTTGGTTTGTTCCTTCTAGTTAACAGTGCCTCTACAATTTTCAATTTAACTTCACTTGAAATGTTTTTTTTTTTGAATGGGGAATTGTCCTGGAATTTGGAGATTTGGGAGCCAGTCTTGCGGCTCGAAGTGTGGCCGGAGTACGACAACGATAATATCGTTACCCCCCACACTCCGAACCACCAGAACGCTCCGGATTCTTTCAGTTGAATTGTATGCATCGTACTTGGATGGTACGTTTATCTTTTTGTATCCAAGGAAATTATTTCAATTAATCATATGCATTATTACTTTTTAATTAGAATTTGTTTTCGGGAACTTATATATGTTGAACGGAATTTTTCTACAGCTTTTTTTTATAATTGTAGAATGTTTACTTGTAAATTAAAAGGTTTTAAATTATTATTCCTTTATGACGCCTATCCATTAAAATGTTTTAATCTTATGCTGATTAAGTGTAATTCCATCTATCGGGTTTTTAAACCGTTCTACCCGATTGTGACGTTACTTTCTCCTCGACTTCTTGCGGTTTTTTCTTTTTCGGTTTTCTAGCGAAATAAGGTCAAACTTTTTGTATTGTTTTTTCAAAATTTCTTGCCCTTTTAATTTAATTTTTTCCCGTGTGCGGCTGCTGAGGTCGGTCTTGATTTCCCTATTTCTTTAGCTACTATATGGTCTGATTTGCCGTCAGACTCTTCGGAACTAGTTTCCGACGAATCCGGATTAGAACTTTTAGAAGTGGTACTTTTTGAGGTATCACCTGCCCTTCCTTCGTAAATTTCTACTCCTCTAGAAGTAGAAGGTTTATTCTCTAAATCCTCGCCTTGAGTTTTCAACTCGGAAGATTTGAAAGATTCTTGAGAGCTTTGGGAGGAATCAAGAGTTTTCGCGGGGTTCCTCCTATGTTTGAATGCCATGTCTTCGGGGGGATGGGGCATTCTTTGCACAAAGGTTTCCCTCCTTCAGTTCCACTGTTTAGGTTTGACCTTGGATACAGTTATATCATGATATTGACCTTGCTGGTCATCCTTGGGAGTTTTATTCTTGGACAATGGACTTTGACTCTTTTTTATGGGGAAATAAATTAAATCCACTGCTTCTCACAGGTCTTTTTTAGTTAAAGCGTTGAGAGGAGTTTTCTTCACAGTAATACCGGGGGTTTCTACAGCTCTGTTTAATTCCTCCTGTAAATACAGGGGCCTTTCTATCGGTGGTGCAGGGGAAACCATATCGTCTGAAAATCTTTTGGGAGGACTTGGGATCAAACTTATATCGGGGAAAAATTGGGTTTTCGGTAATATTGTATAATCTAAATCTCCTGCGCTCGCCGGTGAGTAAATTTTTGGACTTTTTGGCGTTTTTATTCATACTGGTATTAGGGATTTTTTCTCTGGAATAACTAGATTTTTCATAGCTAAAAATTCTTCAAAATTTTCCTCATCACTGTCATTCTCGAAATAGTCTTGCTTGAAATTAAAGGGTTATAGCTCTGCCAATCTTGACCTAGGGGGCTCATTTTCTGCATCTGACGAATCAGTAGAGGAGGGATATGATACCCATCTCTCTGGAAATTTGGATCTTTTTATTCGGCTAACATGCGCCTTGTAAGTTCTTCCACTATCAGTGTTTTCCATTTTAATAGTATATTTGTTATTATACTTTTGACTATTCTGAACAGTCAAGAATATTTGTTGGAAAGTTTTTTGCCTTCCGTTTTTGCTTCGTTCTTTAGGTAGACGCAGTCTCCTACTTTGAAATCTATACTCCCCTTGACTTGGGGTTGGTTTCTAAGCTCTTGGTTTATTTTACATTTTTCCAACTCTTGCCTAACTATTTTATAAGTTTTCCTCATCCTGTTTATGAATTCTTGTTTGTAACCTTCCGAGCTATTATAATACTGCCGAGATTCAATAATTTCATTATACGGGATTCTAAAATCACGACCAAAAAGTAAATAAAATGGATTGTCTTGGTTGTTTCTGAATAAGCAGTGTTGATTACGTTAGTTAAATAAGGTAAGAATTTATCCCAGTCGTTCCTATTGTCTTTCGTATAAATACTTAATACGTTCGAAAATATTTTATGCCTGTTTTCTATTTTACCATTAGCTTGTGGGTGGTACGGACCTGTCACCATTTTCTCTATATTAAGAAAACTTATTAAGTCTTTTGTACCCTTTGAAACAAAATTGCTCCCGTTCTCATTAAAAATTTTATTAGGAACGCCATATTGTAAAAATAATTTTGCTAACGCCATACTGGTGGTATAAGCACCTTGAATTGTAAATGCATTTACACCAAAGGCAAATCCGGAAAAAGTATCTATAAACAAAAGCATACAAGAATGGTCTCTGCTGGAAATAAACAAGGCTTCACATGTTCCGCATAGGTCAAATAAGATGATATCGAAGGGGTATTTCGCCACCGGGACCCTTTCCAATGGAGAAGTAGGGGAAGCTTGGAGGATTTTTCTTAAGTTGCATGCTTCGCATGTACTTACAAATTCTTTAAGTTTTGTCAGTGCGGACGGCATGTAAAAATATTGTTTCAATTTATGGAACGTTTTCATTACCCCTAAATGTCCACCTGTATCTGAATGAAAATATTCAAATACAGGCACTATTAAGTTTTGTGGTAATACAGGTATTATTGAGGTTTGGTTTCTATTTGTCTCAGCAGTCACAATTCTACACAGTATTTCTTCATCCAGATCATAGTAAAAATTATCTATCTCTTTTCTAAGAGTTTTGAATTTATCCGGTAGCGCATCATCATTAACAAAATAATCAATTAGTTCTATACACATTTCGTACTTTTTTTTCTTTCTTTTTATATTTTCCAAAGACAAGGGACACTAGTTAATCTTATTTTCTTTTACCGTGTGTTTGAATTTGTTTTTCTTACATCCATGTTTGCTCTTAGCATTTATAGCTTTAACTTCATTTTCCTCAGTTTCCGACGGAATATTTTCTGGGAATCTACTCAAAAAGTCGCAAGCTGCGTTTTGTTTACCTTTTAAATGTTCAAATTCGTAATCTAGGTCTTGGATTTTCATAATCCTTCCATCTAGAATGCCTGTGGGATTTTTTAATTTTCGTAGATACTGCAAGCTTTGATAGTCTGACCCTAGCATAAATTTTCTAACAATTAAATAATGTCTAAATTTCTCCATGTGGCAGATAATATATAATAATTACAATTCTGTGGCGGAATAACTGCTTTCGCCTTTTGATAAAGTTCTACTCAAATAGCATATAACTTTTTCTATTTGTTTTTGTTTAGGCGTTCCCTCTAGAGGACTAGGGTTTTCTACCGGGATTATTTACGAAAGAATTGCGCCAATGCCTTTTGAACAAGCATCGGTTGTAACAACAAATTTTCCGGTTTCGAAATCAGGGAGTGATAAAATTGGTTCAGAAGTGAGTGCCTTTTTGAGACGGTCTAGGGAAGTTTGAGCTTCCTGGGACCTGGTAACGTTATGGGAGTTCCCTTTAGTTAATTCCGTGAGGGGTTTCGCAATTTGGGCATAATTGCGTACGAATTTTCTAAAGTAGCCAGTAAGACCTAAAATTCCGCTTAATTCTTTCATAGTTCAGGGGGGCTTGAGGTTTTCAACACATTTTATTTTATCAGGGTCTGGGGATATCTCTCCTTGGGTTACTACTACTCCTAAAAATTTAATTTCAGGTTGAAATAAATTTACTTTCTCAGGCCGGCATTTTAAATTGCCTAGTCTGAACTTCTCGAACACCTTAGCTAACGTTGCTAAGTGTTGTTCAGTGTTTTCTCCCACGCATATAACATCATCATTAAAATGAATTATATTCTTTAATCCTCTTAACAGGTGCAATAGGGGTCTACATAGCGCGCTTGAACTTGTTTTCAGTCCAAATGGTACCCTTAAGTATTCATATGAACCACATTCAGATGCTGAAAATGCAGTTTTATGGACATCCTTTTCGGCTATTTTTAACTTGGTGGTAGCCTTGGGTAGGGTCCAAAGAAGTAAAAATTTTGTTTTTGCTTGAAATTGAGTCAAGAATTTCATATATTCTTGGTAGAGGAAATTTATCGCTAACTAATTGTTTGTTGAGGGCTCTGTAATCTACTACGAGTCTAAGATCTCCATTCTTTTTGGGTACTAAGATCACTGGTGCACTATACGGACTTTTACTTGGGCGTATAATTTAATTTTTTTCTAATTCATGGATTTTATTTTTTAACCATTCTTTGTGCTTATATGGCACACGATATGGCTGTTTCGCTACAGGATTACCGGTCGTTAAAATTGAGTGTTCATAAAACGGTATAAGCCCGATGTCTTCTTCATATGCAGAAAACACATCTTTAAAATTCCATAATAATTCGCATATTTTTTCTTAAGTTCCAACTCCGTTATATGATCCATATTAAATTTGTTTAAAAATTGTGATTTAGTTAGGGGAAATTAGTTATTTGAAGTTTTAATACCGTTAACTAGGTTTCTTTTAGAATTTTTCCATGTATTTAAATCATTCTCCGTTAAACCTGGATTTGAACTAAACACGTCCCCTTTTTAATTGTAATTATATCATTTTCGTGATTATTAGTTACCCAAATAAAACCTTCTCCTTTGTCATAAGATATAATCTGTTCCTCGCTTAGCAGATTTTCGGGTATTTCAGATGGGGTCACAAACCATATTTCTGATTTGCTAACCACTGGCTCAATCATCTGTGATATTTGAATTTTTTGAATCGTTTTGGGAGGGACTTTTGTTTTCCTTATCACGAATCCGTAATATTTCTCTTTATTTTCATTGTTTATTAGATTCATACTGGCGCTATGCTGCGCCATTGCGGCATCTTGCGGCGCCACGTTGGGTTTTACTATGTTCTTTCATAATTCCGCTATTTTCTTAATTTCGTTTGACCTGTACTGTCGTATATCACCTATTTTTATTTTCGCAGATTCAATACTTTTATTTTTTAAATTTACTTCATTTCTGCAATGTCTCTCAGGGTAATTGAACAAATTTCCAATTATGCCACGTCTTTGCGAGACATGAGGTTCAAAATGCTGCGATATTATACCACCAGAAATTTTGTTTACTGTTACGTTGTCTTCGTAACCTTTTTTACGATTTCTTTAGGTAGAAATTTCTTCCCCTACTTTAGCTGGGTATACAAGTCTCTCATTTGCTACGTCTAATAGTATTCTATTGGACCTTAAAAAATATGTACCTATAATTGCTTCATATGGAAAGTTGCCGCATATTATAAAATTTGTCTTAAAGGTCCTATTGTCTCTTTTTACGTTTAGGCAGATTGAACCTTTTGCATTCAATTGATGCCCTATCACACTCGATAAATTGGGATTATTAGGGCTCTGTTGTCGCCTAATATACATAGGCAACATATTAAACACACAAAAGTTTATGATACTAATCGTTGCTCCAGAGTCAATCAAAGCTTTAAAATAAACGTTTACTACACAAAAATCATTAAATATAGGTAACTTGTTATTAAAATCACTACAAGACGGCACTAATATTGTCTTGGACCTATTAAATATTCCGGGCACCCTCTGGGTCCAATTTATATTTTTGAGGGGCCTGAAACGTTTCCCTGAGAATTTATTTCATGTGTCGGTGCCCGTAATAGATATTCAGACGTATGAGTTTCCGCATGCATATCTAATTGATTTGCGTTTGTAGGTCTTCGCCATGTATTATTACGGAAACGTTGATATTTCGTGTCATTACTATTTGCTGATGTTGACTGCCAATGCCGTCGACTTGGAAAATTTTCTTTTCCCATTGTCAAAGTTTCGGCATTGCTATATTGCATTCTCGCATTATATTGGCTTTGGCGAGTATTTGGGTTTTCAAATCAGTAATTAATTTGTCTGTTGGGGGGAGGGTTAAACAAATTTGGTTGGTAGGTGTTGTAAGGTACTGATTGGCGCAATCCCCCCTGGCTATAGCCTATTGTACGACCGGTGCTAAAATTTGTTCTTCCGAACAAATTGTTGCCGTAATTTTGCGTATTACCGACAGCAATTCTTGGTATGCGATTGAGGACATAACAGCACTCTCTCGCGATATGGTCAACACGATTACAATTATAGCACCTTATTATTGTAGGGTTATTTTCGTAGTTGGATTGTTTGATAGGCTGAAAACGTACTGTTTTCTGCCTAGCGAGTTCTTGCGTTTTATTTCTTTATGGTATTGGGGAGTTATCCCATGAAAAGAAATTGGGGGCTGCCTGATCGCCCTTGAAGTTTATGTTCGCATTTGAATCGCCTAGGCTATTTATTTTTGCTTTACTGTGATTTGCGACCACTGTATCGACTTCGATCAATCGCTCTACCTCCTGAACTGCAAGATCCAACGTCTGAATATTTTTGGATATTACCACTCTATATAGTTTTGTGGCTAGCCTTTGCAAATAGGTATTTAGTATTACTTTTTCATACAGTTGCCCCGAACCACTTCCGTATTTTGCCTCTACAGAAATGCGTATATTATCAAGGTATTCTCTTATATTCTGTGAAAAGTCAAAGCTCACTGTTCCGTGTTTTAATTTGTTTATGGAACTGGTGTCTATAAACCTATTTTTAAATGCTTTTAACAAGTTATCAACCGTATTTATTGGCAAGTTGGCGTTATTGCCTATGGTATGTTGTATCTGTTTTAGGAAGGTTAACGCCTGGCATTTTAATCGTAGTAAGAGCATTTCGAATAACGCTCCTACATCTGTTTTTGTTAGTTGTACTAACCGGGTCAATTGGATATTAAATTCGTCAATATCTGATTGACCATTGTACTCCGGGATAGATTTCGCTATTTCTATATTTTTTCGTGACTAACTTTTGTACTGTTAATAAGTCATTAAGGTTGTCCGACATATTTTTTTTGCGTTTTAATCAACGTAAAGTAAATTTTATTTTTTTACTTAACCTATTTTGGGGGAGGCTATTATCTCCTATGAGATATTTTAAAGAGGTTCCTATGGTAGCTTTGCGGCTATAGGCCTAATCACTTTACTTATATGTCTGTATCTTTCTAATAATTGAATTCAAATTGTAAGGTTTATAGCGTAATTAGTCCGCAAGTATTCCTCCAATTTCCGACCGTGCCATTTGTAGCAATGAAAAAATTTGTATTTGTAGCGATAAAAAAAATAGGCTGGCTATACTAAGTATGGTACTAAATGCTGACCGCGTCAAAAGGCAATATTATGCCCAAAGGCCGTGAACTTACACCTTGTAATTACTCCGATAGCGCCACTTATAGCGCTAAAGATTGTGCCAACAAGCCTCGCGCCACGACAATGGGGAGTGAAGTAACTTTATGACCGCGCCACCCTAAATTATTGAGAAAAAATAAAATGTACAGCCTTGTAAACGTGACCTCTTTTTCTTGAGCTTATCTGGAGATCCGTTTCCCTGGGAGCGTTACCTTGGAGACATGCGAACTAATTACCTATTATTAGGCTCGATCCAGACATATAAAATGAAATAAACACAGATAAAAAAGCTATAGATTTATTGAAACTTACATATTTAGGTGAACAGCAGTGGGTCACTCCAAATGACAATAACGGTGACTGAGATACAAATTGCAAGGATCGTACGCCAAAATTGTGTTTAAGCAGTCCTGATTCTACGTTACGAATACTTTCAAAAAACACTTTTACCCCACTATCAAAGGTAGCTCTCCAGTCCTGCGCTGTAAGAACTGGCTCATAATTGTCCCGAGTGGTCCAAGGATGCGAATCTTTCGTCAAATAAATTCTTTTAAATATTTCTGATGATTCAAGCTTTCACACCGTTCTTACCATTTAAACTTCCTCAGAAATATTGAGCGTAGTATTATTATTGTTATTAATTATCCTAGCGAAATTGAAACCGACTAGCGTCGTTGTCTGAATAAAGTTAGAATGCAATTTCTCTTTTTGCTGATTAAGAATTTAAACTCTTGAAAGCGGTATTTGAACTCAATTAGGGAACGTTTAATTTCTGTCCGAATCATCTTTAGAAGGAAAGAATCTTGTATTTCAAACGCTCATTTTTGTTCCCAAAGTCACCCGATCAAAATTTTGAGATAGCCATTTTGTTCAGCATGGTCGAAAATATGATAACTATGTCTTTTAGGATGACTGAATCCCCCGAACTATTGGTTATTGGGAAGTATACAGAATTTTTCAGGAGGGTTTTTTTCTGGTAGTGGGGGGTGGGTCGGGGGTTATGTTGGAGGATCTGTCCATGAAGGAAGTTTTCATGGGGGAAGGGAAATTACCATGAAGGGGGCGCCGGATTTGCCAGCATTATTTATTGGTTATTGGGAAGTATACAGACATTTTCAGGAAGGATTTTTTTCTGGAGGGGGGGGCTGGAGGAGGAAGTTACTCCGGAGAATCTTTCCGTGGAGGATGTTTATTTGGGGTAAGGGACATTTCTATGAAGGAGGTGCCAGATTTCCAAGCATTATTTAAAAAACGATCAGAAATTTAAATTAAAAAAACAAGTTTTTTCAACTGAAAGTAAGAAGCAACATTAGAACTTAAAACGAACAGAAATTTTAACCTATATGCGGGGGTTCTCCACCAAAAACAATAAAAAAAGCGATACGGCTCAATAGTAATCGAAACTTTTAAAAACGGAATTTTGATGTCAATAAATGTATCAAAAGAATGGGTTTATAATGCTGATTCTAAATATATAAATTTTATTAAGTTTAGTATTACTCAGAGGCTACGAGCCTGAGAAAATTTTTCCGATTTTTTAAAGATGGGGAAAAAATCCCCTACAAGTGAAAAATTTTAATGAAAATCACACCGTCAGATTCAGCGTATCAGAAAACCCTATTAAATAGGTTTCAAGCTCATATCTGCAAAAATCTGCAACTTTGTATTTTTTGCCAGAAGAAAACTATACGAATATAGAAGTTAGTTACATAAGTTAATTTGTAAATTACGTCATAACCAAATTTAGAACTATCCATTTAACAAAAGAAAAGTAAAATTTTTATACAATTTTCTTTTACTTATTCAATGACGGTGAGCCAAAATATAACCTGCATTAACTAAAAAACGATCAGAAATTAAATACAAAAAAAACAAGTTTTTTAAACTGAAAGTAAGAAGCGACAATAAAAATTCAAATGAACAGAAATTAGTCCGTATACGAAAGGGGGTGTCCCCTCCTCAACGCCGCACGCTTTGCGCACAAGTTAGACTATTTCTCAAAAATCTTTTTTTTAAAAAAATAAAAAAATTAAGCGTAAAGTGAGGAGCGGTGAGGAGGGGCCAGCCCCTTGCATATCCGGAATAATTTCTGTTCGTTTTAAGTTTTAATGTCGCTCCTTATTTTCAGTTTAAAAAACTTTTTTTTTATTTAATTTATTCGAAACCAGGTCTACTGCAT
Source organism: Artemia sp. Qi Xiang Cuo (assembly GCF_049724085.1). Lineage (NCBI taxonomy): Eukaryota > Metazoa > Arthropoda > Branchiopoda > Anostraca > Artemiidae > Artemia > Artemia sp. Qi Xiang Cuo. The sequence goes on from NC_142813.1 coordinate 24,760,955, forward strand.
ATCCAATATTGTTTCGTATCTATTATTTTTAAGTAAAAGGCTAGTTAACTTTAAAGATAGGTATACTGGATTGGTTAAGAGGCTATAATTTATTTTTTATTAAAGATGAATTAAATGAAAGAAAAAAAAGGAAAGATCTAAGAAGAAAACTAGAAAGTAAAATAGGCTACCTAACTTCTGAATTAGCTTTTTTACAATAGTAAAAAATAATAAGCTTTTTTTAGCACCATAGGGAGTTCCCAAAGAGACCAAGCTGGTCAACTGATAACTCCTTTGAGGTGATTTTCGATGTTTTCCTAGCAGGTATGCTGGAACATTTTGAGGGACTGTCCTTTCCTGAACTTTAAGAAGAAAATTTACTCCGATTAATAGAAAAAATAAAAAATAGGCGCTCCGATGATATATGTTTCATTAAAACTGAGCATCTCTATCTCCGGGACAAAACGCGAGAAGTTATATGGTTTTTCTAAGATTTCCGGGAAAGTAGGTGTCGGCTTTTAGTTTTGTGTCGATTATTCGAATCTCTTATCCAAGCTCTACAAGCCAGGGCAAGACTGCCCAATCAATTCTAAATAGTTTGGCCAGAAAAACTAAAAAAGTCTATAATGGGCAAGATAGGGTGAACATTTAAGGTACCGCATCCCATTAACACCTTATAAACTACCCAGCGGGTTTCATAATAGTAACTTTGGTCCACCACATCGTGAAAAAAAACAAACGACTTAATAAAACACAAATACTGTAGGTTACTTACTTGCCGAGCCGGTTCACTTGGCTTTTGCTTCTTAATCCATCTGTTCAGAGAAACTTGCTTTTCTGCTTCTTTCTCCTTCTTCAATGCTGCCAATTTACGCTTTTGAGCTTCTGACAAACTCATGAATTCTCAATGGCTCTTCAGTTGCTGATATTAGATAGTAAACTGGCGAACTGGGCGAATAATACATGGGTTATATATAGATGGTCTTACGGTTTTAAACAAATTCATTCATTTAAACTGATCTTTATAATTTCCCGAATTTCCTTTTTGCCACTCCCGACAAAGATTCTGCTCCCGACAAAGATTCCGCTCCCGACAAAGATGCCGCTTCTAAAAACAATTGCACCCTTCCATTCTATATGACATTATATGATTACAATTCAACGGAATCAAAACCAAAATACTTGGCCGGTAAGAAAACTTAAGCCTCCAAAAATAAGTAGAAAGTAAGTAGATAAGTAGATTTATATTTGGAAGTAGAATAGTCCGAAAATAAGTATTCTACTACCAAAATAAGTAGAAGTGGAAACACTGCTCATGACAGCACATAAGAAAGATGTTGAATCAATAAAATCAGAAACTGATCTGTCACTTCAACCCTTGCACGACCCAGTTGCACTATTAATCTCACTATTATCTAAGTTAATCTACATATAAATGTAGCAGTTTCAAAATTTTGACTAATTGCTAATTGTAATTTTGTTCCTGTATATTTTGTAAAAGAAAAAAAGGCCTTTTTGGGAGGAAGCTTGGGCCCCCCAGAAAAATTAGGGTGGGCAAAGGCCCACCCCTGCCCCCTCCCCCCAAATGGCGCCCCTGCTACTTCTGCTCTTAAAATTTAACCAAATCAAAATACCGTAAATGCATTCAAGCTATCAAAGAAAGTAAACAGATTTTTTTTTTTTGCGAATGGTATCAAGTTTTCCATTTTAGGTCAACTAGAGGAGGTGTGAAAGGACATGAAACAGTACTATTTATGTCCAGATTTTTAAGAGGGTGTTTGCTGCTATGAATTACTGACAATTTTTCCCCGAGATACACATAGAAGGCCAAATTATAAAGTCTTAAAAAACAAAAAGATTTAAAGCATTATTTTCTTTTTTCCTGAATAGACTATGTCAGTACAAAAAAAACAGAAATTAATTAAAAAAAAATTTTCCACAAAACAAATTTTTCAAAGTAAAGTAAATAACTCCATTAAACCAATAATGAGCAAAAATAAAACCAAATAATCTACCGAGCGTGAAACTACTACAAATCAACATCGATAAATAAATGAAACCCAAAACAAACAGAAATTACAATAAATAACCGAGTCAAAGTCAAAACGAGCAGAAATTAACATAAGTTGGGCTCAAAACCCCTATGCCCTCCCTAGGCCAGAACATAATCTGCACTTTATTGAAAAAATTCAAATGAATGTGCATTGTCAGTTTAGTATACATATACTGATATTTAGTAATCAAAATGTTAATATTATTTGATTTATTAAAGTTATAAAAGTAAAAACATTTATATTCTTTCAGTAAAGTGCAAATTTTGTTCTGGCCTTGGGAAGGCATAGGGGTTTTGAGCACAACTTATGTTAGTTTCTGCTCGTTTTGAGTTTGACTCGGTTATTTATTGTAATTTCTGTTCGTTTTGGGTTTCATTCATTTATTGATGCTGATTTGTGGAAGTTTCACGCTTGGTAGATTATTTGATTTTATTTTTGCTCATTTTTGGTTTAATAGAGTTCTTTACTTTTCTTTGAAAAACTTATTTTGTGGAAAATTTTATTTAATCAATATAATAAAAAAATAAAATAAATTTGTTTCAAACTTTAGAGTATGAAGTAAACTTTTTTTTCCCCAGTGAAGAATAATCAAGTCGTAAACCTTGATGCCCTTTGGGAAAGGGCATAGCCGTTGGACAATATTAGGATTTTTGGAATAAAATATCGTTAATGAGTTGTTGTTTTTTCTTTTACTTTTTTTTTGGGGGGGGGGAGGGTTGGGTTGCACCATTAGGGGAGGGCTAGGGGTAAGTTCCTATGAATTTTTGGAATAAAATAAAATAAGTAAGTGTTTTTTTTTGGGGGGGGGGGAAGGGGCTTCGGTCTATTTTAAAAAAAATAAAAAGATCATAATTTTGTATAGTGTTTTGCGATTTTTTTTCCTTAACCCAAAGAATTTTTCCTAGACCTTATGCCAGATGATGCTCCACACTTTGGGAAGCGCGGAGACACGTTATAAATAAATTGATCTTACGAACCAGGATCAATGCAGAAGTTTCAACTATTCTATTCTGGCAATTTTCATATTAACTGAGAATACAATTTGCTCTGGAAATTTTTAATAAGAACTAGATGATTGAACAAAATTCCTTGTGCTGCTTAAAAACTAACTAACAAGACAAAATAAAAATAAAAAGCACCCAGGGCAAATAAAGGAAATACATCTGTCAAAATAGGATTCAATATATGGTATAATGTCTCTCAATTATCACCCGTCGACTTCCTCTGTGAAATACCAATTGCAGGCAATCTGCGTACAACAGTTGTTTGTGGTATTTCATGACATTTTAGAGTGCCTGATTACAACCAATTGATATGGTGATCGATTTAGGGAGATCGATATAGCGTTGCAAAGAAGCTATGCTATCAATCATTATTTGAAAAACTATATGTTGCTATCGCGGAAAATACCTATTTCATGAACAAGAAAATTAATCCATTGCTTCAGGTCGTTTAGTACATTTTGTCACTCTATACCACCAGAGAGTTAATGGGCTTACGGATATATGTGCGTATAATTTGTTATGGAATTTTTGCGTGCCTGTGGTTGAAAAAGAAATCGCTGTAGTATTTTTTGAAAGAGCCACCAAACCTTAACGAGAACTACAACAAAAGAATTTTTTCCTTTTACATATTGCATTGACAGATAACATTTTTGAAAGCTACATTTACGTATTTATTTTCTATAGCAAACATTTAAACGAGTACTTATTGGATCTTTACCCCATCATCAATTGTTTAACACAAAAAAAATTAGCATGAATGCTTATAGGCTATTTGGAATTATGAGGGATAGCTTGTATCCTCCTCCCTTCTTTCGAATAGCACCAGCTTTATAGAATGATGAATACGTTATTAAATACAAAAAAACATTTTTTTCAACTGGAAGTAAGAATTAACATTAAAACTTAGAAGGAATAGATTTTTTTCCGTATATTAGGGGTATGCCCCTTCCTCGTCCCACACTCTTTACGCTAAAGTCATAAAGTTCTTAAAAAAAAGTTCTCATTCAAATTCAACAACCAACTTTACAGCAGCTAAAACAATTTAAAAGTCAAACTGTAGCTTAAAGAGAAAAGGACGAGGAAGGGGCAACCACCCTTATATTTGCAATAATTTCTCTTCCTTTTAAGTTTTAATGTTGATCCTCACTTTCAGTTGAATGAACCCGTCTTTCTTAATTTTGTTTCTGACCGTTTTTCAAAGTTTTAAGAGAAGAACGGTGCGATTTTAGAAACAGTAGCGGATGCGTTAACCAAATTTTAGCTCTTAGGTTAATAATTGAGAGGTGACTGAGTTGTCAAACACTTCTGGTCCTTAGTTTTATAGAGTATGAGCAAACTTTCGATTCTGTTGATAGAAGGTCTTATCCTTGTATGGTATACCGGACAAATACATTTAAGTTATTAGTGTTATTTACGAGAAAAAAAAATTAGGTTAGCAGCTGGTATTGTATAAAATCAGAAGTTAAGCAGGGTTGTGTTCTATCCCCTTTACATGGATTATCTTGATGGACAAGATGAATCAAATGGAGAAGAAAAACTCTACTGAACCTAGATTACGCTGATGATTTAAGCATCCTAGATGAAAGTGTGAGTAAAATGAATAAACTCTTAGAGGTTTTGCGAGTTCAGGGTGCTAGAATAGGTTGGAAGATTTATGTTAAGAAGACGAAGTCACTAAGGCTAGGAATCAGTGAAGATGAAAAGGTGACGTTGGGTATCGAAAAGATTGATCATGTGGGCAGCTTCACTTACCCTGGTAAAATCAAACAGTTCGTGGTAACGAACTGTAAGTAAGGAGCGACCTGGCTCAATGGTAACTGAAACTCTAGAAAACGGTATTTTGATACAAATAGATACATCAAAAGAATCGGATTTTAATGCTGATTTCAAATATATAAGTTTCATCAAGTTTAATAAACCCATGAAAAGTTACGCGCCTGAGACAAATTTGACTGATTTTCGAAAAAAGGGGGAAAGACCCCCTAAAAATTATAGAACCTTAATGAAAATTACACCATCATATTCCGCGTATCAGAGGACCCTACTGTAGAGGTTTCAAGCTCCTATCTACAAAAATGTGGAATTTTTCATTTTTTGCCAGAAGAAAGATCACGGGTGCGTGTTTAGCCTATTTGTTTTTTTTTTTTCCCAGGGGTGATCGTATTGACCCAGTGGTCCTAGAATATCGTGAGAGGGCTCATTGGAATAAAAATTAAAAGTTCTAGTGCCCTTTTTAAGTGACCAAAAAATGGAGGGCAACTAGGCCCCCTCCCACGCTCATTTTTTTCCCAAGGTCACCTGATCAAAATTTTGAGATAGCCATTTTGTTCAGCATGGTCGAAAATGTTATAAGTATGTCTTTTAGGATGACTTAATCCTCCAAAGTTCCCCGTAGGAGGCTGAAAGTTATGAACTTTACCCAATGTTAACATATAGTATTGGTTATTGGGAAATATACAGACGTTTTCAGGGGAGTTTTTTCCTGGTAGTGGGGGGGGGTGGGTGTGTCGGGGGTTATGTGGGAGGATCTTTCCATGAAGAAAGTTTTCACGGGGGAAGGGACATTGCTATGAAGGGGACGCCGGACTTCCCAGCATTATTTATAAAAAGATCAGAAATTAAATACAAAAAAAAACAAGTTTTTCAACTGCAACAGCAGAAACATCAAAACTTTAAACGAACAGAAAATATTACATATATGATTGGGTTCACCCCCTAGTCAATACATCGCTCTTTAAGCTAAAGATTTTTTAGTACTTTCATAAGAGCTATTTATTCTAATTAACGGCCTTTGTGATTAAGCGGCCATGTCGCAAGGAAAGATTTAAGGGAAATGGGAGCTATTTGGTAGGATGTAAAGAGAGAAGCATTGAATAGAACTGGATGGAGGAGGAGCGTACGTAGCTGTGTTGGCCTCAGGCGGCTTAGTGGTACAGTGAACTGTTATTAGTAGTAGCAGTAGTAATGATCTTGCGTTTCTTGACAAATTTAATATAAGTTGATGTGTACCTGACCAAATAAAAAGGATTTTTTTTTTCATTTTTACAGAAAAGTTTACAGTGAACAAGGAACTTACATTTATAGAAATCATGCGCACAAAACCGCAATCATTGTTTGTACTTTAGCTTATGTTTACAAAAGAGCGACACCCATATACCCATATAGAGGTCTCCCATATGCTGTTTATTATTTATAATTTTTTCTTGCCTAATCATCTAGAACGAGACTTTTTAGGTATTTGGAGGAGGGACTGTCCATTCGCAAATACAAGTTTGAGCAACTGTTTAATTGCCAAAATCAGTAGTAGATCAACCTAACACCTATTCAAAATTTATTTGACCCACAGGTGCCTCTCATCCCCATACGGCATCAGATCGAAATTTCAAAGCAGACGTTAAAATCATAACGGTTGAAATATCCTTAAAATAGGCCTCTAGGGGTGACATGGTCAGTGCAATCCCAAGGGTAAGGACCACAAAGTATACAAATTGTCTATTTAAATTGATAAACCCTCTTACCTACTTCTTAGATACTCTATAAATATGTAGGCTATGCAGAATGTGTATAAATTGTATTTCGCACTGGACTTCATAAGATAGAAAACATTTATTCATAATGAATCAACAATTCAAAACGAACAGAAATTAAATAAACAATCATAGCAAAAAAAAGCATACAACAGGTACTAATATACATAAATAAATAAATCTTAGGAAAATAAAGCTTAGATTCCTGCAATGTCATGTTTGTTTGGAAAGTGATTGTTTAATTAATGCTGTATCAACTGTGGAGCAATAGCCTTTGCTTGTTTTAAGTTTCAGCTTTGCTCTTAGCTTCTATCAGAAAAACTTCGTTTTTTTAACAAATTAACTACAAAAGACTGTCAAAAAAGGAAGTTTTTCAAAAAAAGTGAAGGCTATTTTAAACTTGATCAGAAGAAATAGAAACATACAATAACTCGAACTCTAAACGACTGAAAATTACTATTAAGGAATAAATGAAACCCAAAACGAACAGAAATTAATTAAACAATCATATAAAAAACATACAGCAGGAATCTAAGCTTTATTTGTTTTAAGATTTATTTATTTATGTATATTAGTACCTGTTGTATGCTTTTTTTTGCTATGATATATATATATATATATATATATATATATATATAATAATATAATATATATATATATATATATATATATATATATATATATATATATATATATATATTGCTCCACAGTTGATACAGCATATAAACAATCACTTTCCAAACAAACATGAATTGGGGAGCCAACTACTTTCCAAAAAAAATATTTATTTAATATTTCAGAGTAAAGTACTTGATCTAGTTGTATAAAGGCTTCAGCTGTTTTTCAGGAGTTTGTAATTGAGCTGACTCTAAAATTGTTCTAACCGTTTTTCGCTCTTAGGGTGCAAAAAAAGTTAGCTAATTTTTGAATTTACTACTATTTTTTCGGCTTATTTTTCATCAACAGTTGGTTAATAATACCAAATAATGTCAGTTAAAAAAAAAAAAAAAAAAAAAAAAAAAAAAAAAAAAAAACAGGCATCAAAAGTCAAAAAGGAAACACTTAAGGTTAGTCTAGGACCACATTTGGCTCATTAGCCTCTCCCTTCTTTACTATGAGCCAAATACAGTCCACGACTATGTGTAAAGTTTGTATCTAGCTTAGAAAGTCAGCAGATTACCTGCAAAAAATAATTACAGATAATTTCACAGTACGGTATATGCTAAGGTAGACATGCCCTGGTTAATAGAAATCAAATACGGGAGAGGGACTGACCCTGACACAGGGTTGATCTTGACAGTCAAATGAGGTCACTCTTTTGAAATATCCCCAGAGGTGTACCATGGACTTCCGTATTATCATGCCAGTTTTGATCTAGATACATGCATTTGTTCCTATTGTGCTATTTAAAGTAAAAACTTTTTTCAAGGGTCTCTGTTTGGAGTTTAATAGAGTGGCCCAGGCTGCTGAATTTGCAATAATTATGTTAAAGGACAAAGCTAGCTCACATTGGAAGATTTTAGAGCAAACAATTTAGTACCATCTATTTGATTTTTTGTTTCAAAACCCCTTTGACGTCGCAAGAGTAAACATGGGATTGGGCCTTACATGGTTATTGGAGGTCTGCTCGAACATTTTTTTTTCATACTGGGAGGCAGAGAAATAACCGACCGAAGATTAGTCTTCAATTGCAGTATGAGCTCGCACCGATTCCAATGAATTTTGTATTATATTAATGCTTTTTGTCATTGTTTATAGCTGAAGTCCGTTTCTTTTCACGTTCTATACTTTTATGCATATTTGAAAAGAAGAGTCTAAAGGCTAGTGTTTCGGATAGAAAACATACGGATGAATGTTAAGCAATTAGTATTAAGACGCTTAGTAATACAAGAAAAAAAAAAGTTCGCTATTAACTAGATTTTAGCAATAGTTGTAAACATGATTCCTTACACCAGTGGTTCTCAAACTTATATAGACACTGTACCCCTTTTTACCCACAACACATTTTAGGTAGCCCTTCTGAGTTACCGGTACTAAGTAAACTACAGCTAAAATATAAATAAAATTACCAGTCCTAGAGTTAAAGCGTTGTCCTTTTTTGTTGGCTGGCCGCGTACCCCCTTAAATAATTTGCGTATTCCCAAGGGGTACACGTACTACAGTTTGAGAACCACTGCCTTACTCTATTTCGCTTGTGTAGATATCTCCCACAAGGGAACAGTCTTTGGCTGTTTCTTAGCTGGAACCTAATAAAGAGTGAAGCAATATTTTTACTAGGAATTCAACATAATACCACGACGCCATGTAGATAATAGTACGTAAAACACACCAGAAAATGCACCCACTTTATTTTGTTGGCAACACAAAAATTGCCACTAAATATATTCGGATAAAATACATTGTGAAACTTTTTTATGCTATTAAGTTTCTTTAGTCCAAAAGTATTCTGTTGTTTACTGTTGCTATTTACTTATTGATCAATATAATAATCTGTTTGACGAAAACTTTTACTTTTAGTCAAATTCGCCGGGTTGAAATACCCACTAAGGACAGCTGCCCAGGCTTGCATCTAATGTATGCCAATCTCCAATTCTGAATTTGTCAACAGATGCTGCTTTTGCTCCACAACTATTACAAACACTAGTCTGCAGCATAAAACAAGTGCAAATTTGATTTTAAACTTTTAGTGGTAAAGGAAAATGCATGACGAGAAAAAGTAAACTAAAACGATAGTTGTTGTATGTTTTGAGTTTGAATGTTTGAGTTGTTGTATGTTTTGATTACTTGTTGTATATTTTTTGCCATGATTGCTTACTTAATTTCTGTTCGTTTTGGGTTTCATTTATTCTTAAATAGTAATTTCTGGTCGTTTTGAGTTTGAATTTTAACAGGTATTTTTATATGCTGAACTTAAGGTTAAAATGGCATTTACATTTCTTTTAGAAAACTTATTTTTTGAAAGGTTTTTTTAAATTAATTTTTGTTCGTTATTGATTGTAAAAAGTTTCAAGTTTTTAAAATTCCTTATTTCAAAATCAAACTTAAAAAAAATCAAATGTTCATCCAAGTATCAAAACTGGTATCAAAGTAATAATATCAAAGTGAAAAAATGGGTTTGTGTAAACCTCGGAGTATTTATTATCTGATGTTTGAACTATTTTTAACAAAATGGCTATCTCAAAATAGGGTTTGTGGAAAAAGAGCGTGGGGGGCCAATTTCCCTTCGATCTCTTATGACTCTTTAAAAGTTAACTAGAATTTTATATTTTCGATCAAATGAGACCTCTTCGAAGTTTATACGAGCACCCCTTCAATAAGAACCATATATACCCCCAGAGTATAACTAACAACGCCTGTCCCTGTGCCCTGGGGGGTTGTGTCGACTCCGGAGTCTTAATATCTGACTCTTGAACTATTTTTAACAAAATGGTCACCTCAAACTTTTATCGGACGGGTTTATCCATCCGATAAACCCAAAGGCGTGGAGGGCGGAAGGGGCTAGATGCCCTCCGATCTTTTTTTTACTCTGAGAAAATGAAATAGAACTCTTAATTTCCATTCAAATTAGCCCTCTCCGAAGTTTATACGAGCATCCCTTTCAAAGGAACGGTATACGGCCCCAGGACATAGCTCAAAATGCGTGCCCCGGGCCCCGAGGGGTTGTGTCGACACAGTATTTTTTTATTATCTGACCTTCAAACTAATTAAAAAAAATGGCTATCTAAAATTTGTATCGGATGGTTTTGGGGAAAAAAGGGCGTGGGGTGTGGGGGGGGGGGCTAGGGGCCCACCGATCTCTTTTGACTCTTAAAAATTGAACTAGAACATTCAATTTCTATTCAAACAGCCCTCTATGAAATTTATACAAGCATCCCTTCCATAAGAAGCCCCCAGGGCATAACTTGCAACACCTGCCCCGGGGCCTGGGTGGTTTTGTTGACACCAGAGTTTTTTTTAATCTGACCTTTGAACTATTTTTAACAAAAGTGTTATCTCAAATTCTTTATCGGGTGCATTTGGGACAAAAGGGGTGTTGAGGGGATAGTTGCCCTCTGATCTCTTTTTAGTCTTAAAAATTGAACTAGAACTTTCAATTTCCAATCAAATGAGCCGTTTCTATGAATCAAATGGCTATCTAAAATTTGTATCGGATGGTTTTGGGGAAAAAAGGGCGTGGGGTGGGGAAGGGGGGCTAGGGGCCCACCGATCTCTTTTGACTCTTAAAAATTGAACTAGAACTTTTAATTTCCATTCAAATAAGCCCTCTCTGAAGTATATACAAGCATCCCTTCCATAACAACCAAATATGCCCCCAGGGCATAACTTGCAACACCTGCCCCGGGGCCTGGGTGGTTGTGTTGACACCGGAGTTTTTTTTAATCTGACCTTTGAACTGTTTTTAACAAAAGTGTTATCTCAAATTCTTTATCGGGTGCATTTGGGACAAAAGGGGTGTTGAGGGGATAGTTGCCCTCTGATCTCTTTTGAGTCTTAAAAATTGAACTAGAACTTTCAATTTCCAATCAAATGAGCCCTCTCCGAAGTTTATACGAGCTTGCCTTCCATAAGAACCATATATGCCCCCAAAGCAATACTTACAACGCCTGCCCCGGGATTTTGGGGATTGGGTTGATGCAGAAATTTTTCTTGTCTGACATTTGAACTATTTTTAACGAAATGGCCATACGTAAAGGAGTTTTGTTATGTGATCTTTGAACTATTTTTAACAAAATCGCTAACTCAAATTTATTATCAGATATATTTGGGGAAAAACGGCTTGGGGGGGGGGGGGGGTGGCTAGTTGCCCTCTAATTACTTTTGACTTTAAATAAGGCACTAGAACTCTCGATTTCCAATCGAATAAGCCCCCTTTGAAGTTTATATTACGACCCCTTCTATATTAAGTGCCTCTGGGAAAAAAATGGAGTGTGAGGGGAGGCTAGCTGCCCTCCGGTAGCTTTTGACTTCTAAAAAGTGAATTACAACTTTCAATTTCCAATCAAATGAGCCCTCTATGAAGTTTATACGAGCATCTCTTCCATTGCAATCACATAAGCCCCCGGGGCTTAACTTACAACGGATACCCCCGGGCCCTGGGGGGTCTGTGTCAACATCGGAGTTTTTGTTATCTGAACTTTGAACTATTTTTAACAAAATGTATACCTTAAATTTTTATCTGATGCATTTAGGGCGTGGAAGGGTGGGGGGGGGGGAAGTTGCCCTCCGATTTCTGTTTACTCTTAAAAAGTAAACGGGAACTTTCAATTTCCAATCAAATGAGCCCGCTTCGAAGTTTATATGAACATCGCTTCCATAAGAACTATATATGTCCCCAGAGCATTACTTACAACGCCTTCCTCTGGGCCCTGTGGGGTTGCGTCGACATAGGAGTTTGCGTCGACACTCGACACAGGTCGTGCGGGGGTGCTAGTTTCCTTCCGATATCTTTTGACTATTAAAAAGCGAAACAAAACTTTCAATTTCCAACCAAATGAGCCCTCTCTGAAGTTTATGCTAGTATCCCTTTCATAAGAACCATATACAACCCCAGGACAACACTTAAAACGCCTACCCCCCGTTCCCTGGGGGGGGGCTGTTGACACCGTAGTTTTTGTTATCTAATATTTTTGAACAATTTAAAAAAAAACTGGCTATCTCAAAATTTGTAGCAGATGGGTTTGGGGAAAAAAGGCATGGGGGAGAGGGCTATTTGCCCTTAAATTTCTTGACTCTTAAAAAGTGAACTAGACTAGAACTTTCAATTTCCAATCAAATAAGCCCTCTCTGAAGTTTATACGAGCATCCCTTCCATAAGAACCATATAAGCCCCCAGGGCATAACTTACAAGGCCTGCCCTCTGGCCCTGGGGGGGGCTGTGTCGACCCCGGAGTTTTTGTTATATGTTTTTGAACTCTTTTTTAAATGGCTATCTCAAAGTCCTTATCGGATGGGTTTGAGTAAAAAGGGCATGGAGGGGGGGCTAGGTGACCTCCAATCTCTTTTTACTTTAAAAAAGTGAAATAGAACTTTTGATTTCCAATCAAATGAGCCCACTTTGAATTTTATAAGAGCATCCCTTCCCTAAGAGCCATATATGCCCCCAGGGCATAACTTACAACGACTGTCCCTGAGCCCTGGGGGGTTGTGTCAACACCAGAGTTTTTGTGATAGGATCTTTGAACTATTTTTAACAAAGAAGCTATCTCAAATTTTTATCGGATGCATTTGGGAAAAAAGGGCATGGGGGGGGGGGCTTGTTACCCTTCGATATCTTTTTACGCTTAAAAAGTTAACTAGAACTTTCAATTTACAATCAAATGAGCCCTCACTGAAATTTAAACGAAGATTCCTTCCATAAGAACCATATATGTCCCCAGGGCATAACTTATAACCCTTGCCCTGAAGACTGTGGGGGGAGTGTCCTTCTCAAAGATATAATTTCTAGAACTTACAATACGTTGAACAAAATGGCTATCTGATAAATCTGAGTCGATATATTTGGGGAAATGATGGGCTTGGAAGGGGTGTTAGCTGCCTTCCAATCACTTTCGACTATTAAAAAGGATACTAGCCGTTTAAATTTCCAATCGAATGGGCCCTTTTTGAAGTTTTTACGACAAAGCCTTCTATAAGAACCTTATATGCCCCAGGGCTTAAATTACAATCCTTGCCCTGAGGGCTGTGGGGGGAAGGTTGTCACCCTTAAAGACCTAATTTCCAGAATTTTCAACTACGTTGAACAAAATGGCTATCTCAAAATTGTGATTGGATGTGTTTTAGGTAAGGGTGGACGTGAGAGGGGGGTTAGTTGCCCTCCAATCAATTCCAACTATTAAAAAGGACACTAGCCCTTTGAATTTCGGATTGAATGAGCCCTTTTTGAAGTTTATACAACAAAGCTTTCTATAAAGACCTTATATGCCCCCAGGACGTAACTTACAACCGTTGCCGTGAGGGCTGTAGGGGAAGAGTCCTCCTCAAAACATAATTTCTATCTGGAAATCAACTACGTAGAATAAAATGAATATCTCAAAATTTTGATTTGATGTGTCTGGGGAAATGTTTGGTGCTGAAGGAGTGTTAGTTGCCTTCCAATCACTTTTGACTCTTAAAAAGGGCACTAGAACTCTCGAATTCCAATCGAATGAGTCCCATTGGGCAATGGGGAGGGGACGACCTCTTCCATATGAAGTGCCTCTGGAAAAGAAATAAATAAAAAAACAATGGAGCCGTATGGCCTTTACTATAGGCAACGCTATAGCGTTGCCTCTGATAGCTGAAGTCAGGTTTTTTTGTTTTTATAGTTTTATGCATATTAGAAAAAAATAAGTTGAAATCTAATGCTTTAGAATAGTGTGCAATGCAAAAAAAAATTCTTATAACGTAAAAAGAAAAGAAAATCTTGAAGTAAGTATTAACGGATAGAAATTTTATGATGAAGTTAGAGCTAGAAAAAAGTCAGTGACTTAGACAATATTCTCTGTTTTAAAAAATTGCGTTTTGCTCAACCTCAGCATCTCCCCCCCCCCCAATCAGGTATTACACCATTTGATTCCATTTGTATATCATGTGGCAATATAGCATTTTTGGCAATGTGAATCTGGTCTTGATCACAAAGTGTGCCTTTTCATTTACCTTACATGCAGGAATGCCTATTTCTTCAAAGCTTAGTAATACACAAATAGCTAAACCTATAGTTAAAATTAGCAAATCTATGAATATCATGCTTTCACTGTATCTAGAACAAGACACCCCAATGAAAACTATCACCACAGCCGTAGAGCTTTTAGGGTAATAAAAACTATTATTACTATTATCACGTTTATATAAACGTGGAAAGAGAAAACAATATTTCTGTTCCCTAACGTACTGCATATGCCCCATATTTGAATATTTAGCTAATTACAAAAGGCGCTAGAAATAGCAATTTCTTTTAAAATTAGCCCTTAAACAGCACTCTACGATATTCCAGTGCCCCGCTAGAAGGGCAGGAAAGAGAAGGGAAAAAGAGGACACAGTATTATTATTATTATTTATTTATTACCCGTCAAAGAAATGTACAAACGACGGAGTATAACTAAAAAAAAAAAAAAAAAAAAAAAAAAAAAAAAAAAAAAAAATCGAGTAAATTACACATCGAGTTAAACACATCGAGTAAATTGCAAAGACGAGAAACAAAATCTCAATTATACACTGCACTGCCGGTATGTAACACATTTTATTATTTAAGCTCCCAAGTACTGAACAAACGCAGGCAATATGAGCATCGTTGCATCAAGCCGCAATTGGCAAAAAATTAAACCAAATAATCATCAGTGAATTAAAAATATACAGTAGATAATCATATAAACTAGTCTAAATATGACAAGAGACGGTAAAATAATTAAACGACACTTTCGTCCACTGGTCTTGAATTCAGATCACTCAAAAATGGTTCATTTATCCGAGTTGCATAAAAATCAGAAACAAGGAAATTATTCAATCACGGATTTTTTTACTTCATTACATAAAAAAAATGCTTAAAAGAATGGATGATTAATAAACAGTTAAATTATTAGTAATATACGCAATATATTATCAGAGAAAAATTTACACCAAGATTGAGAACAACCAGCGTCACATAAATTGGACTCTTACGAAAAGAGACTAAATCATCATTCAATTTAAAATTGTAACAATTACAATGTTAACGCAATTACAACTGACTTAATTAAATAAGTAACCGATAATAAAATTATAAACTCCCACTTCCTAGATTTGAGGTAGGAAAGGCTTTCCCCATTTTTAAAAACACAGATGGACTATGAACGAAAGAAAAAAGAAAGGACGAGGCACTAAGACGAACAAAATTAAATGGACAGCGATTCACTGCCGTAGCAAACGGTACCAAGGGTGGGAAGAAACTTTCTCGTTGTACCGTTTAATTTTTTCACTTATAGCTGTCGTCGGGTCCGCAATTTTAAAATTTTCAACAAGGTGCGAATTTCTTGTCCACGGCGGGAACCGCAACAAGAACTTCGCATGCTTAAAAAAAGGGGATCTGAGCTTTCTTTTCTCTGGCTCGAGAAGAATTCTCAAAAATGGGCTTAGATACAGGAAATGGGGAAGGGATACTGCGTTATAAAGTCGAGCCAGAATTAAACGGTTGAAACGAATTTTACATGAAACTACTCTGCTGTAAGCAAAAGCCAGGCGTTTACGGATATGATCAATAAGAAGGGAGCGGGTAGTTTTTAGATCTTTTCCAATTGCTAAACGAAGGTAAATAATTTTTGTGACAGGGAATACAGACAGTTCTCCCAGCCTCACAGAAGAGACCCCATCTTGGCGCCAGTTGAAAAGAAGAATCTCCAACTACTGCGGGTTAAATTCAAGGCCATAGCGACTGCAATTTGATTGTAATGTGGAAAAGGTGGTCTCTGTACCTGCAACTGTGTGGCTGGGGTTCAGAATGTAATCGGCGTAGGCTATCATTGTAATGTCTATGTCACGAGCTATGTATGTTGTCTCGATAGTAGACTGTGGCTCAATAATAAAGTTATTAAAGGCACAAGGAGATGTGACTGATCCTTGTCGAGCACCCTTTTTTACTGGGACTACATGATTCCCTCGGTAGGACAGCATCATGTCTGGTTTATATTCAGTGAAGGCTCAACCATGGCCAGGAAGAAGTAGTTCAGCCTGTAGGTGATCGTACTTGTCTTTAATGGGTAGTAGGATGTCCTTCTGTACACCTCTCTTTCCCATATCCAGAATGAGTTGGTCATGGAGAAGGGAGTCGTAGGCACGGCGAACGTCATGTAGACCTATAAAAGTGGATTCCTTCGATTCATCAGCGTCAATCAAGACTGAAGCCAAGGCAGAAATGGCGTGGCCGCAACCGAGACCCTTCTGGAACCCAAACTGGGAAGGGGGAGTCCAACATTTTTCCTGGACTTAATCAATGACCAAAAGTTCGAAGATTTTGCAAAGCGTTGGTGCCACTGTGATCAGTCTGCACGAAGCACATTCCAAAGTACTTTTTCCTTTCCTCGGGACTGGCCTAAGCAACCCAGTAGTGAATGCCGATGGTACGAGTCCAGGGGTAAAGATCATCTGAAAGAGAAGACTTAGGTGTCCCATGAAAGTCGGGCTGCAATGGCTAAGGTGATGAGTGGATACACGGTCAATGCCAGCCGACTTCTTTTTTTTAAACCGTCGGATAGTGGACGCCACCTGTGATTGGGTAACTAGGAAATCTATATCTGGAACTGATGAGAGGAGGGACGAAAGCTTCTCTTGAACAGAAATATTAAGATCCTGTTTTGGGGCTGAAAACTCATCAAGGGAATAATTTATCCATGTTAAAGATGGGATATCTGACTCAGGACCCGCTGACTCCTTCTTATCAAACCTTTTCCATAACATATTAGGATTTTTAATTACTTTTTCAGAAAGCTCAGATTTCAACTGCGCGCGTTGACGAGCAAGTTCCTTCTCAAACATACGCTTAGATGCAACTCTGATCTCTTTAACTACTCCTGAGCGTGGTCTATCACATTCTTTCCGTATCCCTTGCCAGATGGCAACTCGGTCTCATGATAATTGTAACAAAGGGTTAGAAGACCATCCCCGTTCTTGAGTTCATTGTTTGACACGAGACTATGGCACTCCCTGAGATTCGGCAAACAGAAGAGCATGGGTCAGTTTGGCGCAATAAACGTTAAGACGTACGTGAGCATCTCTTTCATCACGATGAGAGAATTTCATAAGTAGGTCAAACAGTACGCAAATTTTTGACAGAACAAGATCACAAGAATCTTGGAACTTTTCCTTATCAATTTGACGCCAAACCGGAACCTCCTGCCACCTCTGGGTGAATGCCAACGAATTTTTCGCAGCGGAAAATGAGGTAGGCCGATTGATAATACACTGAACTGGGAAATGATCCGAAGTGAAACTATTCGGAAGGACAAGAGCATCACGTACTGGCAAAGAACTAGAGCTAATAATATGGTCTAGATTGGACGTAGAACCAGATTGGTGGATATACGATAAGTCCTGGTTTTTCCGGTGAATAGTAAAACGGTTCTCCAGTATCCCTATTAGAATGCAACACCGACTGTTTTGGAAATTAAAACCAACTTCTAAATTACAGTTAAATTCACCCACGATTATGCACTCAAGGAACTCGCGCTCAGCTTTCTTAAGGCAACGGGCTAGTTTGGCAGCACTTATAGCAACTTATGTCGTCACGGTAGCCTAATCAGTTGGAAGGTCACATTTATATCTAGCAGGCTATCTAGTCTAGTTTCAAGAAAATTGTCACTGTTATCGCATACTTCGCACGCGAGACGATTGCTAACCAACGTGATAATACCGCCAGACGGACGGAACCGCGGGGATGAACGTTTTATAGGCACAGAGAACACAGAGTAGGATGGCCAAAGATTTTGTAGGTTTAGGCCAGCTTCTGTGATGAAATGTTCCTGTAGGCATACCACATTAAATTTATTCACAATCTGGTCAACCACAAGAGACCGCACGGAAAAATTTCTGTTTATATTCCAAGAGAGTAGTGAAATGTTAGAGATTTCGTCCTTCAGCATATTAAAGAGTTGCCTTTTGCTGGTTTTCCGGACACTTCACGCTATAGCAGGTATGACCCGCTTTCTTGCACGAAACGCAAAGCATAGCACGAGTACACTTTTCTACATCGTTCTTTTTGGAGACGTGGTCAGACGCACCACATCTATTGCAGAGAGGGCTATTAGTGCACTCGGCAGCTAGGTGACCTTTGCTATGGCACGAGTAGTAACGACGGGGTAAGAAACGGAATTCTTCAATGGGCAATTTTTCGTAATAGATCTTCACAGAGTCCTTAAGAAATTTATCCAAATCCGATCGACAGCTGGAAAATACCTTGAACGTACGGAAACTGACAAGCTACGAATCCACGAATCTCTTCTTAGCACTCGGGGTATCAAACGACTTGGGCAGATTTTTCAGGACGATTGCAATGGAGGGCTTGTCTGGCTGAATAGAAGCACTTGGCCATTTGATGGGTTTATTGGCATTAGGAGCAAAATGGTTCTTGATAACTCGAGACAATTCGTCCACCTTAATTGCTGCGGTTGCTGCAGTAGCATCACTAGTAGCTGGGACTGAGCAGGGAGAATCAATAACAAAGGTCGGCAATTTGGTCTTCTTGACATGAACTTGGTGAATCCATCTGCAAATGTCCGTAAAATTCCCTTCATATTTTGCACGAATTTTACAGCATGTTGTAAACTGCATTAGTTGATGGAGCGATTCTTTTGCTTCCAGAATTTCTTCTGGTGTGAAAAAGCCGACGCCTGTATCAACTATTCCCTCCAGTTTTTCTCCTCTTTCCATACAACGGCTCACGAAGTTCAACACAGTACTCAAGAATAATTTGTCCTCCATTTTCATCGACATCCCGAAAACAACGCGGTACTGTCGACGCACCTTAAGAAAAGGCTAAAGTTTGCTTGTAAGATATGCCCAGTAAAATATTTCATTGGTAACCTCTAATTGGCAATACTGAGTTAAAATCATTGTTCCCAGAGGAAATCAAAGCGGTTAAAATAACCAACCCATAGATAAGCCGATTATAAAAAATCTTCAAACAAGTGTCCACTGGGAAATTACTCACAATGTAAAACAGGGTTTTTATCCAAAAAAGAGTTCTTTACAAACACACCCTCTAGATCGAGACTGATCTAGATCAAGACTGACCTGAGATAGTATTACTATCCATTCAAAAGAGTAATTTTCCTTGTTGTTAAAGCCAGGGGCTGTGAGTTTCCCGAATAATTTCTTCAGCCATGACGGGCCCAGCGGCGTAGGCAAATTAAGCTGATACTATATCTCTTGGACCTATCTTTATGAACCTTTACCAAATTATACTCTCACCTCATCCCCCAGAGTAACATATTCACACAGGTTAATACTAAATAAATGGAAACTTGAACCTTCGAAATAAACGAAAAACCAGGGGTTTATCCCAAATCTTTAACGTTCAGTGCCCTTTGGAGAGGAAAGGATGGATGTAGATGCTTCAGAAAACAGAACTGTAGACTGAGGACTGTTGCCTGTAGTACAAACAAGATGGCATATAATACGAATAATGGTCAAAAAGCTTGAGCTTTTTTTGGGAGGGAGAACGGATAGATTTTATATATAATTAAAAAATTGTTTTCAATCAATTGGCTATCACGTGATTTTCACTCAATGGTACTATGGCTCTATTTGACCCAAATTGCTGTTTTGTGGTAGAAAATGGCATTTGTTGTGGCACAATTTTCTTACGGCTTAAGAAACGCTATAATATGACCCCCCCCCCTATGGTTTCTATGAACCTTGATTCAGTGATACTTGTAAAGTGGAAAAAAAAAACCATAGCTAAACAGACTAGTCAGCAAACCAAAAAAAAAAGATATTTCCGTTCCCGAAAGTAAGGACTCTGTCCCTAATGAAAGCAATGTCTTATCAGAGAAACTTCCTTCAGTGTTTTCAAGACAGCAGCAGGACAAGGTGAATTAAAATTTCTGGAATTAGTTCAAATATCAGCTCCTGAAAATCTCTGAAAGTTTTGTTCACCTAGCTCAACCGCTTTCTTTAAAATATTTAATAAAAAATCAAGTTTATTCTACTGAAAGTAAGGAGCAACATTAAAACAAATAGAAGTTTTCAAAGTATATGAGGGGGGTTGTCCCTCCTCAATACCTCGCTCTTTACGCTAAAAGTTTGACTTTTTGTTTCAATTATTTAATAATGACTCCTAAAACACAGGCGTCACACATTAGTCAGGGCCGTTCAATTAGAATAATAAGCTTTTTTAAATGTTCTAAAAAAAACACTTTAGCGTAGAGAGTGAGGTATTAAGGAGAAGGTAACCCCCTCATATATGTAAAAATTGCTGTTCGTTTTAAGTTTTAATGTTGCTCCTAACTTTCAGTTGAAATTAATTTTTTAATTTAATTTCTGATCGTTGATTAAATTATACTGAGAAAGTGGCTCCCCCTCCATGGAAAATTGGAAAATTCCCTTCCTCAACAAAAAGCTACTCATGAAAAGATCCTCCCACATACCCCCCCCCCCCGAGCACACACAAAAGAACATTCTCCCTAAAAATGTCTGTATGCTTCGAAATAACTAATACATTCTGTAAACACTGAGCAAAGATCCTAACTTGCAGTCCTTCCTCTGGGGATTTTGGGGGGTCAAGTCATACTAAAAAAGCATAGTTGTTAGGTCTTTCCACTCGGATGAAGAAATGTTTATCTGAAAATTTCAATTGAACGATTTTGGGGGTAGAAGGGCACGGAAGGGGAAAAGCTGCTCCCCCCCCCCTTTTTTGTTGTTACTTAAAAAGGACACTAGAATTTCTGACTTGCGATCAATTGAGCCCTCTCCCGAACTTCTAGGATCACTGGTTCGAAACGATTTATATACTGGTCTTCAGAGGTCATGGGGGGCGTCAATCCTACTCATGTTAATTTCTAATCCTTTTGAGTTTGAATCTGCTACTATTAGCAATTTTTGTTCCTTTTTAGTTTCATTTCTTTATTGATGGTGATTTGTGGTAATTTTACGCTTGAAAAATCATTAGACCTTATTTCTGCTCATCTTTGGTTTAATGTAGCTCTTTACTTTTTTAAAAAAGTTATTTTATGGAAAATGCCTTTTAAATTAATCTTTGTTCGTTTTTTATTAACATGGTTTCTTTCATAGAAAAAAAGAATATTTAAAATCTTTTCAGCTTTCATAGGCAGCGTAATCGCTCTGCCTAAGTAAAGAACGATGTTGGCACAATGTATTATTATTATTATTATTTTTCTTTAGGCCAGGGCACTTCGTATCGAAGGAGTTGTCGCAGAAACTTCGACAAGGGCTCATTCGATTGGAAATTGGAGTGGCTTGTGCCCTTTTTAATATTCGAAAGTGATTGGAAATCAACTAACACCCCTTCCACGCCCACCATTTCCCGAAACACATCCAATCAAAATTTTATTGAATTAGTTCAATTTTATTTCAATTTATTATTCGAATAAAAACATGACACAGACATCAATAACAATAAAGATCCTAGAAGAAAACTTGTTAAGGACCAAAGAAAAAGAAAAAATAAAAGTGACACTGCAAAAAAGATAGAAGAATAAAACGGATAATTTAAGCAAATTGGTTAAAAGTTGAAAGATTGAATTATATTATCAAGTTTTATTACATTGTTGTACAGCTTGCAGAAACTTGTGGCTAGGTCAACACTGGAGGGTATTTTGTTCCATTGAATAATTGACTTGTAAATGGGAGATTGCTGGGCAGCACTAGAAACGCATTTAGGAATTATAAAGGCTCTATTGGATGAACGGAGACAGTGGGCTTCCGAATTATTAATGTTATAACAGGTTAGTAGTTGAGATGGAAAATTATTGCGGAAAGCAGAGTAAGCAAGCGATAAGTTTAGTTTTTGTTTGATTTGATCAAGTGGAGCTATGCCAAAATCTGAATACAAATCACGGGTTGGATATAGACGGGAAAGCCGAAAAACTGCTTTAATGGCACGGTTTTGGGCAAATTTGAGTTTTTTAATGAAGGACGGGTTTGTATTTCCCCAAACTGATCCGCAATAAGAAAATTAAGGAAAATAAAGGAATAATAGAGAATAATTAGGATGTCAGGAGGAAGGAAACGGTTAATCATAGCTACTTGTCTCAAAATTATTGCTGTGAGGTAAGAAATAAGATTAGAGAATGACAAGCATGAGTCAGTAAATACACCAAGAAACTTGGCAACTTCCGCTTCTGGGAGGATGTCGGAGGAGTACTTGAGACAAAGAGCAGGTTGGATTGCGTATTTGTTGTAGGGGGTTCTGAATAATACTACTTGACTTTTTTTTGCTATTAATGGTCATGTTATTCGTTTGGCACCACGCCTGGACTCTGTTCAGAAGGACTTGGGCAGAGGTTAATGCCGATGGTAAATTGGTGCCAGTGATGAAGAAGTTGCTGTCATCAGCAAAGAGTACATGATACACCGAAGGGCCCAAGTCCATAACAAGATCATTGATATACAGGAGAAATAAAATCTGGCCTAGAAAGGAGACTTGCGGGACATCCCTCCGAACAGGTAAGGGCTGAGAGTATACTCCACCTAAGCTCACACTCTGTACCCTTCCAGATGGATAAGAATCAAACCAAGAGAAGGAAACACCACGAATACCGTAACTATTTAATTTACCTATTAAAATGCTATAATCGACCGTGTCAAGGGCCTTAGAGAAATCCAAAAATAAGCCCAATACAGTTTTTTAAGGTCGAGTTGTGAGCGTATGAACTTTGTGGCATCGATTAGAGTATGAAGAGTGGAAAATTTTGCCCAAAAGCCATACTGATGAGAATAAATCAAGGAAATGGAGTGCTGACTGCCAAACAGAAAGGGAGGCAGACGTCTGAAGATGATTCTCTCGAGCACTTTGGACATAACAGGAAGAATTGAGATTGGACGATAATTACCTATCTCAATTGGATTGCCCTTTTTAAGAATTGGAATAACAATGGCTAATTTTAGTAAATCAGGGAAAACTCCGTTGGTTAAAGATAGGTTGGCAATGTGCTTGATGGGCGCGTAAACAAAAGGAGATATGGTCTTTAGGAGCTTATTACTTAATCCAAGACAGTCAGAGGTAAAACTAATAGGGAGAGAACCGATGATTTGAAGTACCTCATTGCTATCAGTTGGGCAGAAAAACATGGATCTGGACTTGAAACAAGGGAGTACAGCCTGTAAGGAGGAGCGGGAGTCAGTATGAGGAATATTAGAAAATAATTATTAAGTGCGTCATGTGCATGCAAAGGCTCAATTAATCTGCCATTTGTGTCTTTAAGGCGAATAGGTATAGACTTTGATTTTCTATTTTTTGAGAGTATATCATAATGGTGAACCAAATCTTTTTCAGGTTTCCTTCGCAATTGAGAATTTTTGTGTAATAATAATTTTTCTTCGCTTCACGGATGAGTTTAGTGCATAAGTTTTATAATTTTTATAATTTGATAGGTCACTACTGGTCTTACAGGTTAACTTATATAATTTGTTTTTACGATATGAGGAGACAATGAGGCTGAGTGACATCCAGGGGCATATAGGGATAGTTTTACGGTTAGGTTTACCAAAAGGAAAAGTTGAATGGATAATCTTAATTAGCCTTTGCGCAAAACCATTTGTGGCAGAATTTACCTCTTGACAATTTAAAACATCGGACCAGTCAGTGGTTCTTAGGCCATCAATAAAATGGGTCATATTTACTAAGCTGTAATTTCTAGTAGGTGTTGGGATATTAATTCTAGAGCGTAGAGGTAGTGGTTGCGTAGGTAATGACAAGTAAATAAAAAATTGGTCTGACAGATCCGAAAATATTATATCTGAGGACAGGTCATTTCCTAGGGAAGTGGATACAAAAATGTTATCAATTAATGTTGAAGTTGATCTCACAGGATGAATTCTACTGGGGAAAAATTTGTGGGTAGAAGACCACTCGCGGGTACCGATTAAAAAAAAGGGTCAGATTCAATATTTTTACCAACATTGAGTAGGTTACAATCAAAGTCCCCAAGAACTATTGCCTTTTTATGGGGTAGATTAATAAAATTAGAGAAATCATCAAACATATTACAAAAACAGTAGTAACCTATTTAGTACTTTGAACCGTGCTTTTGAACCGTGCTTTTGAACCGTGCTTTTGAACCGTGCTTTTCAAGCCTACATTCACGCCTACATGGATATGTGTGCAGTTTAACCGGTATATTGGCTTGTCAGGGTCAGTCACCTATTACTATGAACGATACTTGTCTTAGCAGACGGGTTTTTATGAGGTAACACGCAATTTTTTGGGGTCAAACGGTGAGAGAGAGGTGGTAAGTCTATATAGAGTAAGTTGAATAGTAGGTTTTTTTTTTTTAAACTTGGCGACGTATGATGTACTCAAGCAAAAACCCTTTAAATGTTCATACACAACATTCCAATTTTCATTATTTTTTAATACATTGATTATAGAACATTACATTTTATTAACTTTGAAAACAATGGATTCGTCAATTTTCAATGTGAGTACAATTTAAATATATATTTCCAAAAAAAAAATAAAATAAAAAAAAAACGTTTAAACTTGGCTAGTATTCATATTCCATATAAATTTAACAAGGTTAATTTAAAAAGGCCAAAGGATTTCTAATTTCCAGTAATATAGTAATAAAGCAGTCAGATTTTTATTACCAAAAAGATGACGGGAAAACAGCTACACAGACCTTCTGTAGAAATTTATAAAATATTAGACAGCCTACTCTAAATATATGACAAAAATTTATTCAAGTCGCTATCAAATCAATGACAGCTAAGTTTTTTTGGCTCAGAAAACATCTTTGGAAACTAAAAGCTGGCAGTAACGTAATAATTGAGCGTGTATATACGAAATATTAATTTTAACACATCTCTGTTGCTCCGAATACTATATTAGTTCAAAATTATATTAGTTTTTTTTAGTTCAAAAAAATTTTTTTCTCGGTGACTTCAATATTCTTTCCAAAAGCTCACAAAAACTAATGGCAAAGTAATTCAAATTATTTGCGGGATTTTCCCTCAAAATCAGAATGCTTTCTCGGTTAATTTCGGTTAAATATGTTAATGACTAAATATTCACATTTTCAACGTTTAGTATTAGGGGGGTGGGGGTGGTAATTTTCCTTCTATAAAAGGGGATTGTTTTTTTTTTCATGCTAAATTTTGTCTTCTTTTATTTACAAGTTACCCTTGGCTTCTCTCTAGAAATTTAACAAGGTTAATTTACAAAGGCCGAAGGATTTCTAATTTCCAATACTATGGTAATAAAGCAGTCAGATTTTTATTACCAAAAAGATGACGGGGAAACAGCTACACAGACTTTATGTAAAAATTTATAAAATATTAGACAGCCTACTTTAAATATATGACAAAAATTTATTCATGTCGTTATCACATCAATTACAGCTAAGTGTTTTTGGCTCAGAAAACATCTTTAGAAACTAAAAGCAGGCAGTAAAGTAATAATTGAGCGTGAATATACGAAATATTAATTTTAACATATCTCTGTCGCTCCGAATACTATATTAGTTCAAATTATATTAGTTTTTTTTTAGTTCAAAAAAAAAAAATTTTCTTCGGTGACTTCAATATGCATTCCAAAAGCTCACAAAAAACTAATGGCAAATTAATTCAAATTATTTTGCGAGATTTTCCCTCAAAATCAGAATGCTTTCTCCTTTTAATTGAGAATATTAGCAGTGCAGATTTGCCAGCTGCGATTATTAATAATTTGACACACCAGTAAGCCAAGTACAGTGCTTGATTTGGCCAAAGCAAGGGGGACATAGCCCCCCATTGGGTAATTTCGGTTAATTATGTTAATGACTAAATATTCAAATTTTCAACGTTTAGTATTAGGGGGGGGGGGGGTGGGGGTGCTAATTTTCCTTCTGTAAAAGGGGATTTTTTTTTTCATGCTAAATTTTGTCTTCTTTTATTTACAAGTTACCCTTGGCTTCTCTCATAATGGCTGCAACGGGCTATATATATATAAAACGGCTATAGCTATAATAGGCCGATTATATCTTTACCTTAAAAATATGTGAATATTATCCTATTTTTAATATAAATTGGCTTAAAAAGAAATCACAAGAAAAAAAAACAACTCAAGTAAAATAAAGGGTTTTAAAACGAACCTGTAGAAAAATAAACCGAAGAAGAAAATAAAATTTTAGGTAATATTTGGCAGTAAGAAGAAGAAAGGTATAGAAATTGTTAATAGGAGCACCTTTAAGCCATTATACGCATCACGCCTTAATGACCAATAAACTTTTTGCCTTTAAACAAGAGGAGGGCAAAATTTGACCTCTTAAGCATTTATCCAACAAAATGGAAAAAGGGGGATTGTTTTTTTCATGCTAAATTTTGCCTTCTTTTAAGGAAGAGGATTCGTACAATTATCCCCCTTCGGAAAGGAAAACAAGGTGGAGCAAATCCATATTGATGCAAGCTGCAAGGCCCTCTATCATCAAATATGCTGGTAGAATTACACATGGTCTGGACCAGCCAACGACCACACAAAGTCTAATGCCAGGGCCCTCTCACGCAACTGTTAGCTCTACGCAAGCTGGAAGGAAATTGAAGAGAGAGTGGGTTGCTTCTCATAATGCCTCAGCCCAGCCTACTCAAGATCGTGCGGTTGAACCCCTTCGAGCTTTGCCAGGGAGTTCAGGTGTAGAAGCCCAGTCAGAATTTGTAAGTATATATATATATATTTTTTTTTCTTTCCGTATTTTCAAAAATAAGGTAAATTTTCTCAAGTGCATAATTTTGATGAGTAAAACTTAAATTTGTTTCTAAACTATTCTATAATAATAATCCTATTTCATTTTCTTTCATTAACCAAATTAGCAGTATATAAAATAGTTATTATAACACTGAAATAGCATATCTTACATTTATATAGAACCTCACATGTAACTTCTCTTCTTAGCCAAGATGTTTTTCTAATGCAATAATCCAATATTCCTTTAAACAAACTAACTATATAAAAAAAACAATTCGCTATTTCACAGTTGGCAATCATTCTTAAACTGGTATATGTTTTTGCACTAAGCTTTTGCACGCATCCGGGCTCTTATCAAAATGTCCCATCAGTACACCTGAATTTTTAAGCCACTCGAAAGGTATAATTCGAATTTTAAGTGCTCCCTGCAAAGTGAGCTTTAAATAACAGGATGTCTACCATCGATAAGCAATTAACAAAGGAAAAAAGGTTTTTTAATAATTTCCAAATATCTCATCACAGTGATGTCAAAAAGCATTATTTGGGCGAACCCGTTTTTGATCTTTTTATTTCGAGGAAACAGTTAGGGACATTTTAAAAGATGTTTTCGAGAAAGAATTTGAGGCTGTTCTATTTGAACAGTGTTGTGAAGTCCGATACTCCAACTCGAAAGGGCTTCGATCCTCCTCCCCCAAAGGAAGCTCCCGGTTCCCAAAGGTCCTTCCCGGGGGGCTCTAAAAAGGACCATCCAGCATTTTATTTGCACTTTAATTGTTGGTATGGAAGGAGAAAAAAAAGTTCTTCTCTCTTACAATGATTTATTTAGTCCAGGCCAACTACGTCCGGCACTTCAAACAAATCCATTGCCAATGGACATAGGAAAATTCGGATTGTCGAGAAAGTTACGCCACCAACCGATGTATGGGCTTCGTGTCCATTAACCGAAGCTGAAGAGCAAGTGTTCATACAGCATACTGCATCAGTTGAACGATAGTCGAATTATATTGAGAGTTATATTCATGTATGACAAGCACTAGAGCCGTAGAACCGCTTCGCCATTTTATTCTGAATATGTTCGGAACAAAATTGTTAGTTTTATATCATCATTATGTTCTAAAATGCCCCTTGGCAATCAGAGATATTTTTCCTGAATAAAAAGATATATATTTTTAACATGTTCAGTTGTTATAATGAAAGAAAGATGGCAAGACAACTTTTTTTTTCTTCTCCTTTTAATGGGTTAGGGGGAGGGGCTATCACTATGAAAATTTTACATGGTGGATTAACTTTATTAAAATAATGTTTATTTTACGTAAAAAATAAAACTTTTTTTCTACAGATTAATGATATAGCACCATCGCCACCATTGAGTGTTGAAACAGGTGAATTTACAGGACCAATTCTTTCACCACCAACGGAGTTCAGTGATGAAGCTACATTAGTTCTAGAGAATATGGAGTGGCAGAGGGGTTTCCTTAATGATGTTTTTGGGGAAATGGCTAGCCTAGACGACTTAACCTGTGATATTGACATGCTTGAGGATCCGGAGTGGGCAGATAGTTTTATGCGTGAGCATCTAGGTGATGTTACTAGTGCATCTGAACCGAGTCCTCATACTAAAATTCCATCACAGGGCAATACACACTTACTTGACCAATTGTCCCCAAACACCTTGGAATATGCACTAGGGGGCTGCCTCGCGCCATATCCATCCATTGCGATTGAACAGATTGAGAGTGGTGGTGATGTTATTGAAACGTAACTGCCGCCCTGCTCCATACCACTTAATGTTATAATTAGCAGTAATAGTAATATAACAACAAAAGCAGCAACAGTTCCCCCTCTTTGAGATTTTTTTCTGCCCAACTCTGCCTTGGACCTCACATTGGTGTACAGCGCCAAATTCGGTGACCCCTTCACCACTCTAGTGTTGGGGGATATAATAACAAATCCCTTGGCCATTACATATTCATATAATGATAAGGTTCTAGCTATTCTTGAACAACAAATGGGGGTGTGGGGAGTGGGGGTCAGTTTAAAAGCATCAATAGCATTAAAAATATTTTTTTAATGAAAATGCGGGTGAGATGTATTCTAAATACTTGCACACAGAGATTTTGGAAATACGCCCGCATTTATCAAATTTTGTGGAGATTTTTCTAAATTGGGTTAATAGCATTAAATATAAGTGGTAAAATTTTAACGAGGGTGGTAGTGGATCAGTGGTTTTATTTATTGAAAGTTTAAATGTTAATATATGTAGATTTAAAAAGGATTTTATTGTCAGAGGGGGAGCGGGCAATATTGAATTAAAATATCATCCTGATTTAGAGGGGCGTAGGGGTATACAACGAATCTGTTTCGATACGAGACTACAGTGTTTCAAGTATGTATTTTTAGTTGCAGCATACAGACCACTTCAAAAAGATGCATCTAAGAAAAAGTTGGATAAAATGGCAGTTAATGGTAGGGAGGGTTCAAACCTGCTGAATCAAATTTTGCTGCCTCCACACTACAGGACTGGGGGTCGAGCAAGAATTTCAAGGAGAGTGTTAAGGAAAATATTAGATCTTCAGCAAGAGCCGTTGGTGAGCAACTAACATCTCGACAAAATGGGGAGGGATTGAAAAGGATGCATTCGCGTCATTCACTCATCAGTCTCCACCCAGGCAGGAAGCAAAGGACATCAACAAGGACTTTGAGGAATAAAACAAGGGAGACCCATAAGCAGAAGAAGAAAAAGAAAAAGATTGTTAGATCAAAGAAGGATTTCTTCTCTTAAGATGACTTATCTCCCACACAAGGAATAGTATCCTTTAATCAGGTCCTCATTGAATGTATTCAATGCTGAAAATTCTGATGTCATTGTCAAGTATGGCTACTATGAAAAATTTCATCCCACAACGCCCTTCTCGGAAAATAGACACTTTCAAATATTTTCCAATGAGGACTATTTCATTGATTTGTCATCAGCATTTATTGAATTAAATGTTGCGGTGAAGAAAAAGTCAGAAAATACAACTCTACATGCTGGTGAAGGTCTCTCCTACGAAATCTGTTTTCTAAAAAACCTATTTAATCAGATTAACGTATTTGTTAATGGAGCTTTAGTGACAGCAAGCAATAATTTATCAACCTATGCAAGCTACATACAATTTATGAGGATGACGCCAAAATCATACAAGGAGTTGAGAGGACAATCATTAGGCTATGAATATCGATCAGGTGTTGATATTGACGGTGAGTTGACTACTGCAGTGACCCAGGAGTATCATCTAGTTGGAAAATTAAATCATGAGATATTCAATATATCCCAATGGCTACCCCCCAACGTCAAGATTGACATAAGGTTACAGCTGGCCCCATCGAATTTCATTTTGAGAAAAACACTTCCTGCAGCACCCGATTCAAATGTCATTTTCCCATCGGCAATTCTCCATGTCCAAAAAAAACAGGTTATGAGCTCTGTTGCATTGGCAGTGGAAAAGCTAAGAGCCAATGGTAACAAAATTAAACTTCTTGTCCCCCATACGATCACCAATCAACGTCACATTGCCACCGGCTCTCGTAGCTATTCCGATTCATTATTTATCAATGGAGAAATCTCATCAAAATTGGCTTTGGCCTTTGTGAAGAGTGTCAGTGCCGTTGGATCCTGGACAGAATCCCCACATGATTTTGATTTTTTTGGTCTATCTATCATCGTGTGCAAAGTGACTGGTATTCCACTGTAAGCTATATCATTTGACGAAAAATCCTATAGAACTCTGTACGAGTTGACTATGCAATCCCTAGATCATGACTCTCAACTATTTGAAAATGGAATAACCGATTCAATGTTTTCAAAAAATCATTGGGTTATTGTTTTGGATTTGTCTGGCACACAGGATATGAGCATAGTACGAACTGGGAATGTACGTTTAGAGTGTACATTTGCCAATGCCCTGACTGAGAGTATCACGCTAATATCACTGTGTCAATTTGAAACCTATTGGGAAATCACACCCGACGGCAGTGTTCTACTAGACCTAGCACCATGAAAACAAACCAAATAATCAACGTATTTAGTATGGATCCATACATGTCCCAGTACAAGTCCTATTGCTTACCTTCAGACTTCATTGAAAACATTCCAAGTGTTGACGATACCCTAATAATTGTTAATAGCAGTCCATCAACTTTAAAGACCGGTCATTGGCTATGCATCTTTCAAACAGCGAAGAATATTGATTTTTTGATCATCTTGGCCTATCGTATAAATTCTACACTCCATACATCAGCAACTTTATTGAAAGCAGGGGGAAAACCATTATTCAAAATCAATGAAGAGTACAGGATTTAACGACTAAGACATGTGGCTTTCATGCACTACTCTTTTTCATGTTCAGATGTCGTGGCTACACCTACAATCAGTTTCTTGACATCTACGTTGACTTATCTCTATTGAACGACTTTCTAGTGGAAAATATATTTACAAGCGTATTTAATATTGAATTTAGTGCCCTAAGAACAGAATGTTCTAAAGATGTATGTGAAATTGTTTATTAATAAAAAAAATTATATACATGATAAAACGACTTTTCTACTCTTTATATTTCATCCACTACTAGATATTTGTCGACAACAACTAGTGCAGGTAGATTATCTGAATTCACAGTGTACTGATCCTGATGTACTGCAATGTCAGGGTCACATTTTCTACAGTAGAGTGTGACTTCACTCTTGTCATATCTCTTTGTATAGGCAATGATACTATTCTCATTCATCTATAGAATTCACATGTTTCAATTTGCTTATTTGAAGCAATTTCACAAACAGTGTCCTCAAGTGTCGAATCATATTCCGTCACAGCCAAATAAAAATCAGTGGCCTTATAATCCTAACACCCAGTGTCTTCACAACGATGACGTAGAAACCATATTCTTTTGTTGTTCCAACAGTTGAATCGTTGACCCGGTTCCTCCTCCCAGAACAATTTAAAACCACGACGATACCAGTCTCTCAGTAATAGACTAAAACAATGCTTAAGATTCTTTCCAATCATATGAGGATGTATATTTTCCCCCTGATTACATTTATTACAGTGGCAATTGGAGAATAAGTGTTGTCCAGGGTGAGAGTCGGACATATCTTCAAGACAGGAATTACAACCTTTAATTTTACAGCATATCCTCTATGCAATTTACACGGGTTGCATAATCTACACTTTTCATCCTACTCGTCAATCATTGTGCAATTCTCACATGATGATGACCAGCTGCCCAGTGTGTACATACATAACGGATATGTATGGAACAGTTTGTCATGTGTTGACACTCTCACTGCCACAATGAAACTGAGCTAGCAACAAAAAAAATTATCTGAGATAGAGAGAGAGGAGTAAATCATCCTTGAGCACCATCTTTCTCATGAAAAAAGTCCTAAATTTCAAAACTAATGTTTAAAAGCATATCCACAATATCATTTTGCCGTGTCGTGATCAATATATCAATAAATTGTGTAAATGCATCTGGACCACAATGTAGAAGCCTAATAAAGTAATCTAATTATGGAAAATCAGTGACCAGTATATAGTTAATCGGTACCCGAGAAAATACCTTACGTTGAATATACAGTACTATAAAATCATCATCTATAATCAAAGCTTTCACTTTATCACTAAAAAAACCAATATTTGCTCTTTCTCTAATCAATCCATTTTGGAGAGTCCTAACTCTCTCACAACCTACTTCAGACTAACCAGAATTTCTTTTTTTACTCTAGAAAATATACGCTAGTCTACTATAGAAAGAAAAAAATAACATTGATATAGAAACAATTTTATTGAGCATAATTACAATAATAATATTCACTGATGCATTCTGTTCTCATCAATATATTTCAATATGGCATCTTAAACTTATCAATGTTTATTTATATAGAGGAAATTAACTTTTCCAGTAAAACATATCTGCTACTAAATCTTACACTTACTTAATAAGATCACTTATCCAGCATACATAATGTCCCATTCAAGGCATAGTCTACAGCCAGCGGTTATTTCCACAGCTACATTGGGTACTCGTATATCGTTGCTGCTGCTGGTGTCGGTTCCATCAATAACCTCCAATATTGTAAATGCACCACTAATTTTTTTTTCCGCTAATATCCTCTCAAATAAACTATTCTCTCTGAATTCAATTCTCTTACTAATATGAACTACAATGAAAATTACTCCTTATATCCGAATCCAACTACTAATCAAGTTTGTGTGACCGCCGCTCTCTCTCACCGTTTGACCCCAAAAAAATGCGTGTTACCTCATAAAAACCCGTCTGCTAAGACAAGTATCGTTCATAGTAATAGGTGACTGACCCTGAAAAGCCAATATACCGGTTAAACTGCACACATATCCATGTACGCGTGAATGTAGGCTTGAAAAGCACGGTTCAATAGCACGCTTCGAAAGCACGGTTCAAAAGCACGGTTCAAAGTACTAAATAGGTTACTACTAAAAACATGAGGTCGGAAATGGAGGAGGGTTATAAAACAAGGAGAGTATATAGGAATTTTGGCCGATAACTATGCTAACAATTATTGAATAAATACATCTGAGATTTATTTGTGTAGAGAAAATACACTCACACTCTGATAGCCTGGCAAAATTTACATTAGAACGGATGTAAAGTGAGATACCCCCAGAACACTTTGTCAATCTCCTGGGCATATGGATTATTTGGTAACCAGGGAGTAAAAAAACACTAGTGTCATCATTATCGGAAAGCCATGTCTCTGTTTATCCTATAACGTCAAAAGGGCAAACAAAATTGAATGAAATTAAATCTTTAAACTTGAGCCACTTATCCCGGATGCTTCTGATGTTGAAACAAAGAACATTAAGGGATATCATTATTGACTAGTTTTGGCTTCACACTAGTAGCAAAATCGAGAATACTAAGGTATTTACAACTATGAGTTAAGGAACCATCAGGGCTGCTTATAGGGTCGGCATGCTGGTTACTTTCTATATCGGAATAATTAAAAGCAATGTTATTAGAAAGGGATACATTAGTTAAAAATCAAAAGTCACACATTAATTAGTCGTCAGGCATTCTTGTTGGGTATCTTCTCGCTTGGGTTTTGCTTTGAACATCATCCTCGCCCAAAGAGACTTCGTGACAGGGTTGCCACCCTGACCTGGAAAATTTACTAAATCGGAGAGGAAAAATTTTCTAGATCGCATCTGTTTTTACTAAATGCTCCAAAAAATTTTTGGCGCGTGCGGCTACGCCGCACGCGCACCATCAAGCATCGATTTTTACAATAGGAGGATAGCAATACGATTTTCACAATCTTTTCCCTTTTTATTCTTTTTCTCTTCCTCTTTTCTTCGTTTCAGCGATTGAAAATCCGGAAACCACAAGTTCAAAATCCTTTTTTGATATATATATATATATATATATATATATATATATATATATATATATATATATATATATATATATATATATATATATATATATATATATATATATATATATATATATATATATATATATATATATATATATATATATATATATATATATATATATATATATATATATATATATATATATATATATATATATATATATATATATATATATATATATATATATATATATATATATATATATATATATATATATATGTATATATATATATATATATATATATATATATATATATATATATATATATATATATATATATATATATATATATATATATATAATGTTACATTTCTACTTACTTTTAATTTCTCGCAGCAGGCTCCTTTTTCTCAATACAAAACTCAAACGGAGGAGATTCACCTAATCACCTTGGGTGGTTGGCTTTTGTTTTGATTCCAATAGATTCCCAATCATCACTAATCAAAGTGTTATTATAGCTTCATTTTTAGTTGGTAAGATTTGATACACAGAAAGCTGATTTTGTCGACCTTTAGACGCCGGAAGTGAAGTGTCTGTTTATGAAAATAGGTGACTGCTTGTTTGTCTCTGAGACAGACAAACAAAATTGTAAATTGTAAAACAGACAAGCAAAAATTGTAAATTGTTATTTGTTTGCGAAAATTTTTTTTCCCTGAATACATAGAAAAGAAGTTTTGTTTACTATAAATCATGACTTTTTATTAGTTTTTACTAGATTTCAGGAAATTTACTAGATCCTCTAAATTTACCAGATTTTTTTTTACTTAATCTAGTAAAATCCTAATGACTGTGGCAACCTTGCTTCGTGAGGGGTCGCCAATTTCTGTGTTTACTGTGTTGGTCGGCCTTTTCTTGTTTTTTTTTTTTTTTGTTTTGGTTTGGCTTGGGGCTTCTACCATCGTTTAAGGTGCTGGTGATTCTTTCAAATTTCTGGGGGACTTGGTAAAAGTTGGGATCGTAGGAAATGTTGAGTTAGAATGGCATTCCATGCCTTCTTTGAAGGATAAAAGTTGGACCGTAGCTTTTTGACAGATTTCCTCTCCTAAGAGCGTAGTAATGGCCTTGTTTTTAAGGATATTTTTCAATTCAACTGGTTCACTGCCAACCTCGATAAGATGGGAAACTGCGAGATATGTGGCTAACCTTTGCAATTCTTGATTATAATGATGAATAATTTGTGGATGCGATAAAACTGGAAGCTGGAAAGAGGACGGCTGCGATTTGGCGTTAAGTAGAGGAAATTCAGTAGAACATTGGATAAATGAGAAGCCTTTATTTATTAGGGGTGGGACCAGTTTCCTCTGGTCCCTTAAAACTTCAGTTTGGCTATTTAAGGGTCGGCTTGGGGCTGGTTGTCTAAGGGTTGTTGCGGCTACGAAGGAGTAGGGCAAGTTCAATCTCACAGAGGTTCAGAGGATCTCGGCTCTCTTGTGATAGGCCGGACAAAGTTGCTTCTCAAGTGCCGTGTGCCCCTTATTATTACAATTTTTACAGAAGGCGTCTTTCTCTGTGCAGTTTTCTGTAACGTGGCTAGGTTTTCCCCATTTTCGACATGATTGGAGTGACTGTTTACAATTATTTTTGCTATGACCATGAGCTAGGCAAATTGTGCATTCTAGGGGCTTTGGTTTATAGGACTTAATGCAAAGGGCCATACCATAGAGAAAAACTTCTCTTTGCAACTCGTTTTTAAATACAATGAGCACTGAGCGACTTGGTATAAGATTACCATAATTTTTCAAGCTGAGTCCCGCTATTGTTGGTTGGACGGGATGACCCGAAGAATCCATTAGTTCAGCTGTAAATTCTTCTGTTTGTATACCGGTGTGAACACCATAAATCACGTATTTATACGACTTTTCTGCTTCTTTTGAAGTGTCAAAGATTTTGGAACCCTCAACGATTAGTTCCTTGGACCTTGAAAGGACTGAATCCGCGGCCTTGTGAGAGGTAAAATAAAGATCTATCAGACCGTCTTTCAGGACAACTACTTCACAAGTTGAGTTAGCTAGTAGAAATATAGGCTTTTTGATATCCATTACCCGATCTCTAGTAAAGGGTTGACCATTGGTTTTCTTGATGGTCACAATGCAATATTATGGCTGATCTAAAGAGCTAGATAATAACTCAATTGTTGGGGAATCATCAGTGAGTGATATAATCTCGGGTTGGGGTTCTTCAGAGGGTGATCTAAGTGCATCAATTATTCTTTTTTGCCAGGGGTTTCACCAGTACTTTTAGCTTGAAGGATGTTTAGGGTTTGTGTCCCCTTAAGATGTGTGATTGATTTA
Source organism: Artemia sp. Qi Xiang Cuo (assembly GCF_049724085.1). Taxonomy (NCBI): domain Eukaryota; kingdom Metazoa; phylum Arthropoda; class Branchiopoda; order Anostraca; family Artemiidae; genus Artemia; species Artemia sp. Qi Xiang Cuo. The sequence goes on from NC_142813.1 coordinate 24,797,608, forward strand.
GACATCGGAGTCGGGGGGGGGGTCTAGTTAAGTTTCTTTTTGAGGGCAGGAAAGGTGAGACATCTATGTCTTTTTCAGGAGGTTCCTTTGTGTCAAACATGGGCTATTTGGAACTACAAATCTCACCTCTTATTTCTTTCACTGTTCAGGACTATAAAACAATCCTTGTAATCTTATTAACAAGAACCAAGGTCACTAATATCACTTAGGAGAGTCCCAGGACAGGCACGGTCTGTAAATGTTCAAGTTACACACGGGAAATCTCGACTGGCACGGGGAATTATAGAAAGCGTTGTCTTAGAAACTTCAAAAAAGGCTCATTCGATTGGAAATTCAAAGGACTAGTGCCCTTTTTAATAGTCGAAGGTGATTGGAGGCAACTGACCCGCCTCTCACGCCCACCTTTTCCCCAAACACATCCAATAAAATTTGGAGATATTCATTTGTTTAACGTAGTTGAAAGTTCTGGAAATTAAGTCTTTGAGGATGACAACCCCCCCCCCAGAGTCCTCATGGTAAGGGTTGTAAGTTATGCCCTGTGGGCACATAAGGTTCTTACAGAAAATGTTGCCGTAGAAACTTCAAAAAGGGCACATTCGATTGGAAATTGAAATGGCTAGTGCCCTTTTTAATAGTCGAAAGTGATTAGAAGGCAACTAATACCCCTTAGACGCCCACCATTTCCCCAAACACATCCAATTAAAATTTTGAGATAGCGATTTTATTCCACGCACTTGAAAGTTCTGGAAATTATACCTTTGAGCAGGACGCTCCCCCCACAGTCTTCAGGGCAAGGGTTATAAGTTATGCCCTGGGGGCATATAAGCTTTTTATTGAAATCTTTGTTGTAGAAACTTGAAAAAGGGCTTATTCGAATGGAAATTCAAAGGGCTAGTGCCCTTTTTAATGGTCGAAAGTGAATTGAGGGTAACTAACCCCCATCTCACGCCCACCTTTTACCCAAACACATCCTATGAAAATTTTTAGATAGCCATTCAACGTAGTTGAAAGACTTGGAAATTAGGTCTTTAAGGATGACAACCCCTCCCCCCTACAGCGCTCAGGGCAAGGGTTGTAAGTTATGCCCTGGGGACATATAAGCTTCTTATAGAAAGTAACCCCCCCTGCCCTCAGGGCAAGGGTTGTAAGTTATGCCCTGGGGGCATATAAGGTTTTTATTGAAAGTGTTGTCGCAGAATCTTCAAAAGGGCTCATTAATTGGAAATTGAAAGGGTTGGTGCCTTTTTTAATAGTTGAAAGTGATTGGAGAGGAACTAACGCCCCTCTTACACCCACCATTTCCCCAAACACTTCCAATCAAAATTTTGAGATAGCCGTTTTGTGAAACGTAGTTGAAAATTCTGGAAATTAGGTCTTTGTAATTTATGCCCTGGCGGCATATAAGGTGTTTATAAAAAAAAGCGCTTTCGTAGAAACTCAAAAAGGGCTCGTTCGATTGGAAATCGAAAAGCCTATTGCCCTTTTTAATAGTGGAAAGTGATTGGAAGGTTTGACATTTTTATAGTAAAGATTGATATAGGTACAAATGTATTTTTTTTTTTTTTTTGACGAGGGCACTTTGTATCGAAGTAGTTGTCGTAGGAACTTCGAAAAGGGTTCATTCAATTGAAAATAGAAAGGGCTGATGCCCTTTTTAATAGTCGAAAGTGATTGGAGGGCAACTAATCTCCCTCCCATGCCCACCCTCCCATTTGCCCATTATGTTTAAAAACTAAATGTTGCCTTAAGATTAAATCAAAATGCACTGTGTTAATGCTAATTCCCGATAAGGCATCTCAGCAGTATCCCAAGAACGACTGAGGTTATTATGTTTAAACTTTCGGGGCTACTTCTGCACTTAAAATTTAACCAAATGAAAATAGCGTAAGTGTATCCAAGCTATCAAAGATAGTAAACAGATTTTTTTGCGAATGTTATCAAGTTTTCCATTTCAGGTTAACTAGAGGAGGTATGAAACTAAATTAAACACTACTATTTGTGTCCAGATTTTTAAAAGGGTGTATGTTGTTAAGAATTTTTTCCAGCATACAAATAGCAGGTCAAACTATAAAGTCTTAAAAAAACGAAAATATTTAAAGTATTATTTTTTTTTCCTGAAAAGACTGTGTCAATATAAAACGAACGGAAATTAATTAAAAAAAACTTTTTCCACAAAATAAGTTTTTTGGAGAAAAGTAAAGAACTCCATTAAACTAAAAATGAGCAAAAATCAAATCAAATAATTTACCAAGCATAAAACTACCAGAAATCAGCATCGATAAATAAATGAAACTCAAAATGAAGAGAAATTATAATAAATAACCGAGTCAAACTCAAAACGAACAGAAATTAACATGAGTAGGGCTCAAAACCCCTATGCCTTTCCAAGGCCAGAACATAATTTGCACTTTACTGAAAAAAATGCAAGCGAGTGTGCATTGTCAGTTTAATATGCATATACTGATATTTAGTAATCAAAATCTTAATGTTATTTGATTCATTAAAGTTATAAAAGTAAAAACATTTATATTTTTTTCAGTAAAGTGCAAATTATGTTCTGGCCTTGGGAAGGCATAGGGGTTAAAAGTCTAAAAAATACTGCGTCATTGGCGCTTTACTAAAAACCAGTTTTATGACAAACATTTTCTTTTGTACTTAATATTGAAAATAATCATTAAAATTATAGTAACATTTTGAACTGATGAGCTTTCAGCAATTAATATCATTATACATCAAATATTCACTTTAATTTATTAGCTCTATTTAAAGTTGTTCAAAATGGATATAGTTTTACTACAAACAAGTGTTTGAATACTGCCTCCTTCCTTAACTGTAAATAAAAAGCAAAAGAGTACTGTGTTTTTGGCGCTTAACTGAAAACTAATTATATTAGAAATATTTTCTTTTCCAGTTCTTACAGCATTGAAAATAAAAATAAAATTACAGTGAAATAAATTTTTGAACGGATGGATCTTTCAACAATTAATATCATTATACATCAAATATGCAATTTGATGTTGTTTATACTTTCAAAGACTGTTCAAGACGCATATAGTTTTCAGTAAAGCGCCAATAACGCAGTAGGTTTTAGACTTTTACAGTGAGAGAAGGAGGTACCCAAACTCATGTTTGGAGTAATTTTTGTTCGTTTCAAGCTTGATTTGCATATTCAATTTAAGTTTCACTCGTTTTAAGATTTATTTATTAATTTTCGTTAATATCTATTGTATGTTTTTTATTTATTGTTTATTTAATTTCTGTTCGTTTTAAGTTTCATTTATATTTCAATAGGGGATTTTTTTTTTTAGTTTTAAGATTGATTTTTATATTCAATATAAGCATTTCTCGCTTTAAGATCTATTTATTCATTTATATTATTACTTGTTGTATGTTTTTTGCTATGATTGTTTATTTAATTTCTGTTCGTTTTGGGCTTCATTTATTATTTAATAGTAATTCTGGTCGTTTTGAGTTTGAATTTTAACTGGTATTTGTATCTTCTGAGCTTAAATTTAAAATTGTCTTTATTTTTCTTTGACAAATTTATTTTTCGGACAGTTTTTTTTAAATTAATTTGTGTTCGTTTTTGATTGCAACAAGTTTCAAGTTTTTAAAAATTCCTTATTTCAAAATCAAACTTAAAAAAACAAATCAAATGTCCATCAAAGTATCAAAACTGGTATCAAAGTAACAATATCAAAGTGAAAAAATGGATTTGTGTCAACCTCGGAGTTTTTATCTGATATTTGAACTATTTTTAACAAAATTTCTATCTCAAATTTTTTATAGGATGTGTTTGGGGAAAAGGGGGTGGGGGGGCTAATTAACCTTCGGTCTCTTTTGACTCTTTAAAAGTGAACTAGAACTTTCTATTTTCAATTAAATGAGCCCTCTCTGAGGTTTATACGAGCATATCTTCTATAAGAACCATATATATCGCAAGAGTATAGCTTACAACACCTGTCCCTGGGCCCTGGGGGGCTCTGTCGACCCCGGAGTTTTAATATCTGATGGTTGAACTATTTTAAACAAAATTTTCACCTCAAACTTGAATTTGATGTGTTTATCTATCCGACAAACCCAAAGGCATAGAGGGCGGGAGGGGCTAGTTGCCCTCTGATCTTTTTCACTCTAAGAAAATGAACTACAACTGTTAACTTCTATCCAAATGAACCCTCTCTGAACCCTCTCTGAAATAAACACTGCCTGACCCCCGGGCCCTGAGTGGTTGTGTCGAACACTGGAATTTTTGTTATCTGACCTTTTAACTATTTTAAAAAAATGGCTCTCTCAAAGTTCTTATCGAACAGGTTTGAACAAAATAAGGCGTGGAAAGGGGGGCTAGCTGCCTTCAAATCTCTTTTGACTCTTAAAAAATGAACGAGAGCTTTCCATTTCCAATCATATGAGCCCACTCCGAAGTTTTCACCAACATACCTTCCATGAAAACCATATATGCTCCCAGAGGAATACTTACAATGCCTTCCCCGGACCCTGAGGTGGGGTTGCGTCAACACAGGAGTTTTTCTTATCTGACCTTTGAACAATTTTTAACTAGATGGCCATATGTAAAGCAGTTTTTGTTATATGATCTTTGAACTATTTTTAACAAAATGGCTACCTCAAATTTTTAATCAGATTTATTTGGGGGAAAAGGGCTTGGGGGGCTAGTTGACCCCTGATCACTTTTGACTCTTAAAAAGGGCACTAGAACTCTCGATTTCCAATCGAATGAGCCCCCTTTGAAGTTTATACGACGATCCCTTCTATATGAAGTGCCTCTGGAAAAAAAATAAATGGAGTGTGGGGGGAGGCTAGCTACCTTCAAATCACTTTTGGCTCTTAACAAGTGAATTACAAATTTCAATTTCCAATCAAATGATCCCTCTATGAAGTTTATACGAGCATTCCTTCCATAAAAACCATATATGCCCCCAGGGCATAAATTACAACGCCCACCTCTGGGTCTTTGGGGGCTGTGTCGACACCAGAGTTTTGATGTGGAGGTGGGAGAGGGGCTAGTTGCCCTCTGATCTCTTTTGACTCTTAAAAAGTGAACAAGAACTTTCAATTACCAATCAAATAAGCCCTCTCCAAGTTTTATACGAGCATCCCTTCCATAAGAACTATATATGTCCCTAGAGCATTACTCATAACGCCTGCCTCCGGTTCCTAGGGGGTTACGTCGCCACAGGAATTTTCCTTATCTGACCTTTGAACTATTTTTAATGAAATGGCTATTATCAACATTTCATTGGATCGGCTTGGGTAAAAAGGGTGTGTGGGAGGGACTAGTTGCCCTCGGATATCTTTTGACTCTTAAAAATTAAACTAGAACTTTCAATTTCCAATCAAATGAGCCCTCTCTGATGTTTTACAAGCATACTTTTCATAAAAACAACATACGCCCCCAGGACAACACTTATAATGCCTATCCCCCGAGCCCTTCGAGGAGTTTTTTTTAACTAATTTCAGGGCAACTTCCGAATAAATGGCTATCTCAAAAATTGTAGCGGATGGGTTCTGGCAAAAAAAAGACGTGGGGGGGCAAGTTGCCCTTAACTCTCTTGACTCTTAAATAGAGAACTAGAACTTTCAATTTCCAATCAGATGAGCCCTCTATGAAGTTTATACGAGCATCCCTTTCATAAGAACCATACATGCCCTTAGGGCATAACTTAGAACGCCTTTTCCCGGACCCTGGGGGGTTGTATTGACACCTGAGTAAACTATTTTGAACTATTTTTAACAATGTTTTTATCTCAAAATTTTCATCACATGGGTTTGGAAAAACAAAGCGTGGGGGGAGGGGGGCTAACTGCCCTCGGATCTCTTTTCACTATTAAAAAGTGAGCTCAAACTTTGAATTACCAATCAAAACAGCTCTCTCTGAAGTTTATACCATCATCCCTTTTATAAGAACCATATATGCCCCAGGGCATAACGTACAACGCCTGCTCCCGGGCCCTGGGGAGTTGCGACGACACCTGAGTTTTTGTTATCTGATTTTTGAGCAATTTTTAACTTAATGGCTATCTCAAAATTTTGATTGAATGCATTTGTAGAAAAAGGGGTGTGGGGGGGGACTAGTTGCCCTCCAGTCTCTTTTGACTCTTAAAACGTGAACAAGAACTTCCAATTTCCAATCAAATGAGTACTCTTTGAAGTTAATACGAGCATTCCTTCCATAAGACCCATATATGCCCCCAGGGCATAACTTGCAACCTCTGCCCCCGGGCCCTGGGGGATTTTGTCGACAAGGGAATTTTTGTTATAAAATCTTTGAACTATTTTTAACAAAATCAATATCTAAAAATTTTAATCGGATGCATTGGGAGAAAAAGGTTTGGGAGGGGGGAAGCTGGTTACCCTCCGATATCTTTTGATGCTTAAAAGTGAACTTGAACTTCCAATTTCCAATCAAATGGGCCCTCTCTGGAGTTTATGAGAGCATTCCTTCCATAAGAACCATATATGCCTCAGGGTATAAATTATAACCCTTGCCCTGAAGACTGTGGGGGGAGTGTCCTGCTCAAACATATAATTTCCAAAAGTTTCAACTAAGTTGAACAAAATGGCTATCTAAAAATTTTGATTGGATGTGTTTGGGGAAATGGTGGGCGTGGAAGGGGTGTTAGTTGCCTTCCAATTACTTTCGACTATTAAAAAGAGAACTAGCAATTTAAATTTCCAATTGAGTTAGCCCTTTCTGAAGTTTCTACGATAACACTTTCTATAAAACCTTATATACCCCCAGGGCATAACTTACAACCCTTTCCCTTAGGGCTGTGGGGGTGTTGTTATCCACAAAGACCTAATTTCCTGAATTTTCAACTATGTTGAGCAAAATGGCTCTCTCAAAATTTTGATTGAATGTGTTTGGGGAAAAGGTGGCCGTGAGAGGTGGGTTAGTTGCTCTCCAATCACTTTCGACTATATGAAAGGGCACTAGCCCTTTGAATTTCCAATCGAATAAGTCCTTTTTGAAGTTTGTATGACAAAGCTTTCTATAAAAACCTTATATGCCCCCAGGGCATAACTTACAACCCTTGCCCTGAGGGCTGGGGGGAATGCCTTCCTCAAAAACATAATTTCTATCTGAAAATCAACTACGCTGATCAAATTGGCTATCTCGAAATTTTGATTGGTTGTGTTTTGGGAATTGGTGGGCGTGGAAGGGGTTTTAGTTTCTTTCCAATCCCTTTTGAACCTCAAAATGGGCACTAGAACTCTGGATTTCTAATCGACTGAGCCTCCTTTGAAGCTTATACGACGACCCCTTCCATATGAAGTGCCTCTGGGAAAAAAAATAAGACATTGGAGCCGTATGGCCTTTACTATAGGCAACACTATAGCGTTGCCTCTGAAATAGTCCAACGATCAAATATCAAAACTTTGGGATAAAAATACCATCCCCCCCCCAGAAATAGGGGGAACTAAGGGTTGTAACTTGTGCCCCGGGGGCATATAAGGTCTTATAGAAGAGGCGGTCATACAAACTTCGGAGGGGACTCAAATTATTAGAAATTCAAAGTTCTAGTTCTCTTTTTAAGAGTCAAAAGCCATTCGATAGCAAGTACCCCCCTCCACCAACTCTTTTTCCCCCAAATGCGTCCGCTTGAATATCTTATATTGCCATTTCGTTCAAAATAGACCAAATATCGTATAACAAAAAGTCCAAGGATATCACAGCCCCTTCCCTTCCCCAAGAACCCGTGGGCAATGGTTGTTAATTATGCCCCCGGGGCATATAAAGTTTTTTTATGGAAGGAATGGTAATACACACATCGAAGCGATGCAATCCTTCGATTGCCAATCGGAATTTCCAGTGCCGTTTTTTAGTCAAAAGTGATCGGAGTAAAACTAGACCCCTCCCAGCAAGGTCCTTTTCCCAAAATGCATCTGATCAAAATTTTGATATATCCATTTTGTTCAAAAAAGTTTAAATATAAAATAACGAAACTCTGGGGTTGACACAACACCTCAGGGTTGGGGTTTGTATGTAAGGAGGGGTCGTATAAACTTCGGATGTGGACCATTTGATTAGAAACTGAAATTTCTATTTACCGTTTTAAGAGTCAAAAGTGAACAGAGGGCATCTACTCCTCCCCCTCACACACACCCTCTTTTCCTCAATATACGTAACTTACGAATTAACTTACATAACGAACTTCTATATTCATATATTTTTAATACGTACATTAGGGGGTTCGCCCCCTAGTCAATACCTCGCTCTTTATGCTAAAGTTCGAATTTCGTTCCAATTCTTAAAAAATGACTCCTTAATCACAAAGACCGTTAATTAGAATAAATAGCTCTTATGAAAGTACTTAAAAAACTTAAGCGTAAAGAGCGAGGTATTGGCTAGGGGATGAACCCAATCATATACGTAATAATTTCTGTTCGTTTTAAGTTTTGATGTTGCTTTTTACTTTCAGTTGAAAAACTTATTTTTTTTTAATTTAATTTCTGATCGTTTTTTTTTAAATAATGCTGGGAAATCCAGTACCCCCTTCATAGCAATGTTCCTTCCCCCATGGAAAAATCCTCCCACGTAACCCCCGGCCCCCCCCCCCACTACCAGAAAAATCCCCCCTGAAAACGTATATAATAACCAATAACCAATACTGTATGTAAATATTGGGCAAAGTTCATAACTTGCAGCCCTTCCCCCGGGGACTGTGGAGAATTAAGTCATCCTCAAAGAAATAGTTGCTATATTTTTCGACCATGCTGAACAAAATGGCTATCTCAAAATTTTGATCGGGTGACCTTGAGGAAAAATGAGTGTGGGAGGGGGCCTAGTTGCCCTCCAATTTTTTGGTGACTTCAAAAGGGCACTAGAACTTTTAATTTCTGTTTGAATGAGCCCTTTCGCGATATTCTAGGACCATTGGGTCGATACGATGACCCCTGGGAAAAAAAATAAATACGCATCTGTGATCTTTCTTCTGGCAAAAAATTCAAAATTCCACATTTTTGCAGATATGAGCTTGAAACCTCTACAGTAGAGTTCTCTGATACGCTGAATCTGATGGTGTGATTTTCATTAAGGTTTTACGACTTTTAGGGGGTGCTTTCCTCTTTTTTCAAAAATCAAACAAATTTTCTCCGGCGCGTAAGTTTTGATTGGTAAGACTAAACTGGATTAATCTTGCATATTTGGAACTAGCATAAAAATTTGATTCTTTTGATGTATCTATTGGTATCAAAATTCCATTTTTTTAAGTCTCCGTTACTATTAAGCCGGGTTGCTCCTTACCTACAGTTCGTTACCACGAGCTGTTTGATTATTTTTCAGCAATCGTAGTGTTAAGATTAATAGTATACACACAGTGCCTTCTGGTTAGTTCAATAATATAATAGCTTTACCGATTCTGAACTGAACTTAAAAAACTTTAAACTTTTTATCATGTCTTAAAAAGATATTTCTTATACATATAAGAAAAGAAGTTCGGTACAGATGTTTATCTAACAACAATTTCTACTAAGCTTAAACCTTTTTTTTAAGGTTTTTGAATTGTTATAATCCCTTGTTAAAATATGTATGCAAATATTTTTGCATTTACCATTTTTTTTTACTCTTTAAACAATTTGTCTTTTCGTACTGTCTATTCAAAGATATTTTATTATTACAGCAAGTCCAATTTCTAACAACAATTTCTACTAAGCTTCAAACTTTTTGTTTTCCTTTTTAAGGTTTTGAATTGTTGTAACCCTTATCAAAATATATGCAAATTGGTTTGCAGTTACCAGTGTTTTGCCCTTTATAAAATTTAATGTAAATTTCTCCTTGCATGAAAATCTTCAATTTTTCCACAGAAGTGTGACAACGTCATTGCAATACTAATGTATATAAAAATGGCGTCACTCACATATTTTTTGTCTAAAATTAAGGCTCTTAACGAATTTTCTCAAACTTCTGACCTATCTAGGTCGTTTTTTTATGCGAAAATATTACAGGACGCCAATTTTACCGAAAAATATGAAGCCGAGAAAGAAGCCTGCCTCGTGCCGAGTGCAAGGGCCCGGCAGCTAGTAATTGCAAAAATATTTGTATATATTTTAACAAGTGATTACAACAATTCAAAAACCTTAAAAAAGAAAAACCAAAAGTTTGAAGCTTAGTACATATCGTTTTTAGAAATCGGACTTGCTTTAGAAATCAAATCATAGGCAGCGCAATACCGCTGCCTAAGCAAAGAACGTAGTTGGCACAATGTATTTTTTTTTTTACATACCAGGGCACTTCGTATCGAAGGAGTTGTCATAGAAACTTCGAAAAGGGCTTATTTGATTGGAAATTGGAATGGCTATTGCCCTTTTTAATAGTAGAAAGTGATTTTAAGGCAACTAACACCCCTTCCACGCCCACCATTTCCCCAAACACATCCAATCAAAATTTTGAGATAGTCATTTTGTTCAGCGTAGTTGATTTCCACATAAAAATAATATTTTTGAGGAGGAAACTCCCCCACAGCCCTCAGGGCAAGGGTTTTAAGTTATGCCCTGGAGGCTTATAAAAACGATGTTGGCACAATGTATTATTTATTATTTTTTTCCTTTAGAACAGGACACTTTGTATCGAAACATTTGTCATAGAAATTTCAAAAAGGGCTCATTCAATTGGAAATTGGAAAGCTTGTGCCCTTCTTAATAGTCGAAAGTGATCTGAAGGCAACTAACACACCTTCCACGCCCACTATTCTCCGAAACACATCTAATCAAAAATTTTTTATAACCATTTTGTTCAGCGTAGTTGATTTCATGATAGAAATTATGTTTTGAGGAAGACACTCCCCCACAGGCTTCAGGGCAAGGGTTGTAAGCTATTCCCTGGGGGCATGTAAGGTTTTTATAGAATGCGTTGTCGTAGAAACTTCAAAAAAGGCTCATTTGATTGGAAATTCAAAGGTGCTAGTGCCATTTTTAATATTTGAAAGTGATTAGAGGGCAACTAACTTCCCTCGCACGTCCACCTTTTCCCCAAACAAATCCTATCAAAATTTTGAGATAGCCATTTTGTTCAACGTGGTTGAAAATTCTGGAAATTAGGTCTTTGAGGATGACAAACCCCACAGCCGTCTGTGCAAGGGTTGTAAGTTATACCCTGGGGGTATATAAGGTTCTTATGGAAAGCGTTGTCGTAGAAACTTCAAAAAAGGCTCATTCAATTGGAAATTCCAGTGGCTAGTGCCCTTTCTAATAGTCGAAAGTGATTGGAGGGCAACTAAATCCACTTCCAACCCCACCATTTCCCAAGACACATCCAATCAAAATTTTGAGATAGCATTTTGTTCAACGTAGTTGAAAGTTCTGGCTTTCATTAGGCAAATATTTCTTTGGGCATGACACACTCCCCCCACAGTCTTCAGGGCAAGGGTTATAAGTTATGTCCTGGTGGCATATAAGGTTTTCATTGAAATCATTGTCGTAGAAACTTGAAAAAGGGCTCATTCGATTGGATATTCAAAGGGCTAGTGCCCTTTTTAATAGTCGAAAGTGATTTGAAGGCAACTAGCCCCCTCTCATTCCCACCATTTATCCAAACACATTCAATCAACATTTTGAGACAGCCATTTTGTTCAACGTAGTTAAAAGTTTTAGAAATTAGGTTTTTGAGGATGATAACCACCTCAGAACCCTTGGGGCAAAGGTTTTAAGATATACCCTGTGTGCATATAAGGTTTATAGAAAGCGTTGTCTATAACAACGAAAAATATTTGAAAAATAATGTAATTGAAAAATATTTGTATATATTTTAACAAGGGATTACAACAATTCAAAAACCTTAAAAAAGAAAAACCAAAAGTTTGAAGCTTAGTACATATCGTTTTTAGAAATCGGACTTGCTTTAGAAATCAAATCATAGGCAGCGCAATACCGCTGCCTAAGCAAAGAACGTAGTTGACACAATGTATAATGTTTTTTTTCCAAACCAGGGCATTTTGTATCGAAGGAGTTGTCGTACAAACTTGGAAAAAGGCTCATTCGATCGGAAATTGGAACGGCTAGTGTCCTTTTTAATAGTTGAAAGTGATTGGAAGGCAACCTTGCCCCAGCCATTTAAACGTTTTCCTCTCTATTACTTGGACTATCTGTCTTGGCTTGTCTCTGTCTACAATTAGCCATGTCTTGATGCAACCTATGCAACCTGCTGCAACGCTTTCATATAAACCTTATATGCCCACAGGGTATATCTTAAAACCTTTGCCCCAAGGGTTTTGAGGTGGTTATCATCCTCAAAAACCTAATTTCTAAAACTTTTAACTACGTTGAACAAAATGGCTGTCTCAAAATGTTGATTAAATATTTTTGGATAAATGGTGGTCATGAGAGGGGGGTTAGTTGCCCTCAAATCACTTTCGACTATCAAAAAGGGCACTATCCCTTTGAATATCCAATCGAATGAGCCCTTTTTCAAGTTTCTTCGACAAAGGTTTCAATGAAAACCTTATATGCCATCAGGACATAACTTATAACCCTTGCCCTGAAGACTGTGGGGGGAGTGTCATGCTCAAAGGCATATTTGCCTAATGAAAGCCAGAACTTCCAACTACGTTGAACAAAATGGCCATCTCAAAATTTTGATTGGATGTGTCTTGGGAAATGGTGGGGTTGGAAGTGGATTTAGTTTCCCTCTAATCACTTTTGACTATTAGAAAGGGCACTAGTCCTTTGAATTTCCAATCGAATGAGCCTTTTTTGAAGTTTTTACGACAACGCTTTCTATAAAAACCTTATATACCCCCAGGGCATAACTTACAACCCTTGCCCAGAGGTCTGTGGGGGTTGTCATCCTCAAAGACCTAATTTGCAGAACTTTCAACTACTTTGAAAGGGGGGTTAGTTGCCCTCCAATCACTTTCGACTATTAAAAAGGGCGCTAGCCCTTTGAATTTTCAATCAAATGAGCCTTTTTTGAAGTTTCTACGACAACGCGTTCTATAAAAGCCTTATATGCCCCCAGGGCATAGCTTACAACCCTTGCTCTGAGGCCTCTGGGGGAGTGTCCTCCTCACAAACATAATTTCTATCTGGAAATCAACTACTTTTTTGAACTTTTATTCAGAATTGAAGTTATCAAGTATTTTGCAGTAGGTTGCATAGGTTGCATCAAGACATGGGTAATTGTAGACAGAGACAAGCCAAGACAGATAGTCCAAGTAATAGAGAGGCAAATGTTTAAATGGCTGGGGCACGGGTAAATGGCAGGAGTATGCATGGTTTCTCTTACTGGACACATACTTGTTAGTTGTTTTTGGAAAGGCATGCCTGCCTAGAGTCTCAGGTATGCTGACCAAGAATTCAAAAATTGACATAAGACCGTTAAATTACCTGTAATGAGAGGCAAACAAGGCACGCCCGCCTATGGTCTTAAGAAGGTTGACCAATAACTTAGAATTGACATAGGACCATAAATTTGCTTGAAATAACAGGTAAACAAGATTGTGCCAACACCGTTCTTATATGCCTCCAGGGTACAACTTAAAACCCTTGCCCTGAGGCCTGGGGGGGAGTGTCCTCGTCAAAAATGTAATTTCTATCTGGAAATCAACTACACTGAACAAAATGGTTATAAAATTTTTTTTGATTAGATGTGTTTCGGGAAATAGTGGGTGTGGAAGGTGTGTCCTTCCACGCCCACCACTTCCCCAAACACATCCAATCTAAAATTTGAGATAGAAATTTTGTTCAGCGGAGTTGATATCATCATAGAAATTATGTTTCTGAGTAGGACACTTCCCCACATCCCTCAGGGCAAGGGTTGTAAGTTATGCCCTGGGCATATACAGTTTTTATAGAAAGTGTTGTCGTAGAAACTTCAAAAAGGGCTCATTAGATTGGAAATTGAAATGGATAGTGCCCTTTTTAATAGTCGAAAGTGATTGGAAGGTATAACTAACACCCCTTCCACGCCCACCATTTCCCGGGACACATCCAATCACAATTTTGAGATAGCCCTTTTGTTCAACGTAGTTGAAAGTTCTGGAAATTATACCTTTGAGCAGGACACTCCCCCCACAGTCTTCAGGGCAAGGGTTATAAGTTATGCCCTGGGGGCATATAAGGCTTTCATTGAAATCTTTGTCGTAGTTGGAAGTGATTGGAGCATAACTAACACCCCTCTCACACCCACCATTACCCTAAACACATCCAATAAAAATTTGAGATAGCCATTTTGTTCAACGTAGCTAAAAAGTCCGGAAATTATAACAAATGAATGTGCATTGTCAGTTTAATATACATATACTGATATTTAGTAATCAAAATGTTAACATTATTTGTTTTATTAAAGTTATAAGAGTAAAAACATTTATGTTTTTTTCAGTAAATTGAAAATTTTATTCTCGGCTTGGGATGGCATAGGGGTTGTGAGTCCTACTCATGTTAATTTCTGCTCGTTTCGAGTTTGACTTAGTTATTTATTGTAATTTCTGTTCATTTTGGGTTTTATTTATTTATTAATGCTGATTTGTAATTGTTTCATGCTTGGCAGATTATTTGATTTTATTTTTGATCATTTCTGGTTTAATGGAGTTCTTTACTTTTCTTTGAAAAACTAATTTTTTGGAAAAAGTTTTTTTAATTAATTTCTGCTCGTTTTATATTGACATAGTCTTTTCAGGGAAAAAGAAAACTATAGTTTAAATCTTTTTGTTTTTTTTAAGACTTTGTAGTTTGGCCTGCTATTTGTATGCTGGAGAAAAAATTTTCAGCAATTTTTCAGCAATTGCCATGTGTCATCTAACAGCGTGTGTTTTTGCCCTTCATTTTCATTTTTGACATGCTCTAATTGTCGTTTTCGAAAATCTTCCAACCACCCGTGTCTTTGCTCTTCAATTTCATTTTTGATACGTTTTTAGATTTTGATTACTTCAGACAATTTAGCAATGGCCTTTGCTATAGCTGTCTGTATTGGTGTTGTTGCAATTGATGGTCCAAGTTGTCAAATTTCAAATCTTATCACGTTTGATAATTCAGGTTTTGGTTCCAAAGAATCATCATTTATACTAGCTGTAACTGCAAATTTTCAGTTTTTTGCCTTCCAACAGACATTATATTATTTAAATAATTGTTGCGTTGGAAACTCAACAATCTTATTTATGCTATGCATGACATCAAATAAGAAAATACTTATATGATGCCATATATGATGTAATAAGAAATACTTATATGATGTAATAACATGTACATGACGTCATTTTCAAAAACCAAAATTAAGGGTCTTAACGATTTTTCTCAGACTTCTAACCTATTTAGATGGGTTTTTTTTTAGGCGAGAATATCCCAAGATACAAATTTTCTGGAAAAAAATATGGAGACGTTTTCGAGAACATACATACATACATAAATACATACATACATACACAACTATTACTCACAAATACATATTGTATATATATATATATATATATATATATATATATATATATATATATATATATATATATATATATATATATATATATATATATATATATATATATATATATATATATATATATATATATATATATATATATGTGTGTGTGTGTGTGTGTGTGTGTGTGTGTGTGTTTGGATGTGCGTCTGTGTGCGTGTGCGTCTCTGTGTATTTGTGTGTGCGCGCCCGTGTGTGTGTGTGTATCCGTTCATAATAACTAGAGAAGGAAAAGCGAAACATCCGTTATTATTAGAGGTACTTTTTATGCTAGATGTACATTAAACAAAGAAACCACACTCCATAGGTTCCATCAGCAGTTCAAAAGCAAGAAGGGATTATTTTTTTATGTGGAATTTTAAAAGAGCAAACTACAAAATTAGGGTTTTTACTTCATATTTGAATTTTGCCTTAAATGGTGGGCAACTCGCTATTCAATATCACTATATATGTTAATAATCCTAATTTTTTTTTAACAATATGCCATTTACTTAAACAACACCTTAATGCTCACTTGTTACCGTTTTGCGATTGTAAATTAATTTCAAATGCAGCCATGTAATGGCCATTCAAAAGATGAAGAAAATACCTATAATCACCGGTCCACTCAATTGCTTTAGCGTTGAACCTATCATTAAGTGCTAAATTAATGTAGATTTCCTAGTCTGTCAGGTATTGTATGGTAAACTCAGGTTTTATGGTATTAATTAGCTGAAGCTCAGAACAACCCTTTTCTTGCTTGCTTTTGTCAAATAGTTTAAATTAGCAGACTAAAAATTACTAGGCGAGCCGGATGTTAAAGATGCATTCCTAATAAAAATACCCAAGAATTTATCGTTGAGATTCAGTAGCAAAAAAGAAAAATCTTGCTTTCTTTTCGAGTTGGATCTAAAGATTATTATAATCTCTAGGCTCACACGAGAAGAATTAGGAATGAATTTATTCCCTATCATCTAAAATATTTGGGAAAAAGTTGAAAAGGTTCAAAGTAGAAATGTGATCCAATCCGTTGTAAAGTCTAAGAGTCATCTTTGTTTGACAGCGATATATTGAAATACCGGAAAATGATGAATTGAACAAAAATAAAAACCTAAAGGGCACGGAAGCCCTTTCTCAATGCAAATCTTGTGTTTAAATGGAAATTGCCCCCAAAATTTTGTTTCTAAACTCCTTTATAAGGAGTTTCAACCTCTCAATATGGTATACGAAAGATTACCAGGGGTCAGTTACCAGAAAACAGGTACACATGCAGCATTTTATCCACGATGAAGGGGGGAGATAATAAGTTGAGAGTAAATAAAAAAAACACGAAAGAAGGTGATTCAAAGCAGAATACAAAAACTGCAGGTAAAACCGTAAGAACCCTAATATTTAGGGGTAGATGACAAAAGCCTCAAGCCTCCCTCTTTATACATTGTTTGGTATAGGCCTGGCTAAGAATACTCCCATAGGGGGGGGTAGTAATCTAGCTATGAGGCAGGGAAATCTACCGCTTCCTCTCGTAACTGAGCTTTACCTTCACTTTTGAAGATTGTTCTATGGGGAGCAATATGTATGTTATTGAATGCACGAGCCCCCCCCCCTTGTTCCTGTAAGCTCTGCCTTTGGTAGAATTCTCGATCACTCCAGAAATACCCCCTTCCGTGGAAATTATTTCCCGGAAATAAAAACACGCGGAAAATAGTCCCCGGATAATTTCCCGAACATCTCCACATAAAAAATATGGCAAAGAGAATGTAAGGTAATTAAAAGGAATTTTGTATAGTAATTCTTTCAAATCCCCGCAGTGTAACATTTCCTCTGGAAAATTCACCCCCCTCCCCAGAGATTTCCTTCCCCAAGGAAGTTTCTCCATATTGAAATCCATCCCAAGCACACCCCCCCCCCCCCGAAAAAAAAAATGTTTGTATACTTTCGAATAACCAATACTATACGTAAACAATGGGCAAATTTCATAACTTACAGGCCTCTTTCCACGGACTGTGGGGGGTCACTTTAAACCACAGTTTATATAATTATCCAGTATGATCATTCCCTATCTCACCCATTATAAATCAGATCTGGTTACGAATAATGCACTTTGTAACCATTTCTCATTGATAGACGCAAACACACTGATCCATAACTGCACGAAGAAGTGGGAGGAGCTTTTTGTTCGCACCGAGAACGAAGACCAGAAATGATCTGCGATAAGCTTACTGGATAATTATATAAACTGTGCTTTAAACCTAAGGACATAGTTATTTGATTTTTCAACTATAATGAACAAAATGGCTATATTAAAATTTTTATCTGATAAATTTGGGGAAAAATCGGCGTGGGAGGGGGCCCCATTTCCCTCCAATCTTTTTGGTCCCTTAAAAAGGATACTAGAACTTTGAATTTCCGTTCGAATACATCCTCTCCCGATCTTTTAGGACCATTATTTCACCCCTGATGATCACCCATAGGTGATCGTCAACACAAAAACAACAAAACAACAACAACAACAAATTTAACACGCATACGTGATCTGTCCTCTGGTAAAAATAGTAAAATTCCACATTTTTGCGGATAGGAACTTGATACTTCAACAGTAGGGTTCTTTGGTGTGCTGAATATGATGGCGTGGTTTTCATTGAAATTTCTTGCATTTTAGAGCTGGCCCCACCTCCCCGGATAAATCCCCCTCCCCACGGACATATCCTCTTGAAAGTTCAATCCCATTGAAAATTTGACCCGGACAATTACAGTTAACAACTCCACGCGTAAAATTGAGACGGAAAAGAGAAGGCAAGACATTAAATAATTTTTTTATAGGAATTCTGGCAAATTCCCCGGTGTATAATTTCCCTGGAAAGTTCACCCCCCCCCCCCCTGGAAACTTCCCTCCCGATAAAAATTCCCCCGTGGAAAAAACCCACAGCCAAAAATCCCCTCCCCCCACCAGAAAATGTATACATACTTCACAATAACAAATACTATGTTTAAAAAACGGGGAAAATTTTATGAATTAAACACCTCTCCCCTGGGGATGTGGAATGGGGGGCGGTGGGCCATGTTATATCTAAAGCCATAGCTATTGGGCCTTTCAACTATGATGAGGAAAATGACTATCTGAAAATTTTGATCGGGCGACATTGGAAAAAAGGGGCGGAGGAGGGAGCCAGGTTGCCCTCCAATCTTTTTGGTAACTTAAAAATGGCACTAGAACTTTTAATTTCTGTTCGAATGAGCCCTCTCACGATATTCTAGGACCAGTGGGTCGATATGATCACCCCTGGGAGAAAACAATAAACAAACAAATAAACACACATCCGTGATCTTTCTCCTGGTAAAAAAATACAAAGTTTCACATTTTTGCAGATATAATCTGATGGTGTGATTTTAATTAAGATTCTAATAGTTTTAAGGGGTGTTTCCCCCTTTTTTCAAAAATCTGGCAAATTTTCTCGGGCTTGTACCCTTTAATCGCTAAAACCAAGTTTAATGAATCTTATAAATTTAAAATCAGAATAATAAGTCGATTCTTTTGATATATCTATTGGTATCAAAATTCCGTCTTTTAGAGTTTTGGTTACTATTGAGCCGGTTCGCACCTTACTTGAAGTTCGTTACCACGAACTGTTTGATTAGGTTTGGTTAGGTGAGTTTAGCATAGTTTGCTCACTTATAAAGATAGTAATATATATATATATATATATATATATATATATATATATATATATATATATATATATATATATATATTATGTTTAAGAGGTAATTACTTAAAAAAAAAAAAAAAAAAAAAAAACTGTAGTCCTAATCCAGCAATTGAGACAAATGTGCACTTGAACGAGGCTCTCACCTTACACATCCATCCAACTACCTAGGACCAAACAGTATACCCAAACCATCAACCAAATAGAAAAGTCCAAATCCATGCAAAGTTGTCATCAATAAATGTAAGTCGATGTAAAATTACCAGCAAAAGCACCTTTAATCTAGCAAAATATTTCCAAGTAAAACCTTCCATTTAGGGCTCATCAGAAGAAGACAACCGGCCTTAGCGGGTTTCGAGGCTTTACATTCTTTACCCAGCATGGTGGCGCCTCTACCATAGGATCTATATGGTAACCTTATGTCAGGTCAAACCTGTGAAATACCTGCAAACTAGTCAAGCTAATAAAAATTACATACAAAATATATATATATATATATATATATATATATATATATATATATATATATATATATATATATATATATATATATATATATATATATATATATATATATATATATATATATATATATATATATACTACTAATTACTTACTTAGGTCCCGGCCATCCTCTTGGGACGTTTTGGGGCCACTCCTCTGGCTAGCTCATGCGTAAGGGCTTGGTACGTAGCTCTATCTGGTGCGATATGTAACAACTGGGATATCTTGACATTGTCGAAGGGGAAGTTCTCCATCCATCGTTTTCGTGGTCTGCCTCATGGACGAAGGCCATGGAGGGATCCTTCAAGGGCAATTTTCGGAAGGCGGTTTGGCTCCATTCGCTTGACGTGGCCGAACCAGTGCAGTTGCTGCTCCTTGATATTACGTAGAATGGTTTCAGTACACTAGAGCCTTTGGCGTACTTCCACATTTGTGATTCGGTCAGTGTATTTGATTCTAGCAATGCGACGGAGGCATCTCATCTCAAAAGCTAGAAGTTTTCTTTCGTCTTCGGTTTGCAGAGTCCATGTTTCGCATCCATAAATAACTATGGGGATTACTAAACTGTTGAATAGGCGCATTTTGAGTTTATTGGCTAGGTGGTTGCTCTTCCAAAGGTTGGCTAGTCTTCGGAAGCTAGAGCTAGCAAGTGCAAGTCGACGTTTCACGTCAGAGCTATGGCAATTATCTGAGGAGAGTAGACAACCAAGGTACAGGAAGTGGTCAACTGCCTATGATGATAATGGGTGGGTTGTCTAGTTTACGTCTCGTAGTTACCATGACTTTGGTCTTGCTGGCATTGATCTCCATCCCAAACGGCTTTGTGGTATCGTAGAGTTTATCAGCTTGTGCCTGTAGTTCTTGTGCAGAGTTGGCTAGTTCAACAATATCATCAGCGTAGGCAAGATTGTCTATCAGCAGCCCTCCTATTGTTGCGCTATATTCCGACTGTATCAGTGACAGAACGACATTTAAAAAGAGGTTGAAGAGATGTGGTGATAAGATGCAACCCTGGAGTAGTCCTGATGAAGTTGTGAACTCTTCTGAAAGCCCATCAACGGTTATTATTTGGCCTCGGAACTGGTCGTACAGACTCTTGATTACTTGGACTATCTCATAAGGTATCCCGTAGTGAAGGAGGATTTGCCAGAGTCCTTCGCGCCATATCAGGTCAAATGCCTGACGGAAATCAACGAATAGTTGGTAGAGCTCTTGGTTGAATTCGATGTATCATTCCATGAGATATCGAACGACGAACATCTGATCGATTGTGGATCTTCCAGGGTGGGGGCCGGCCTGATATTCTCCAATGGCAAAGGCAGTTGTTGCTTGTAAGCGTCGGAGTAGGACTTTTGTCAGGACACGTGACTGATGACTCATGAGGCTGATCGGATGGTAGTTTCCGCACTCTTTCTTTGACCCCTTTTTGTGAATAGGTACAATGGAAGCTTTGTACCACTGACGGGGTACTTGGCCGGTTTCCCACACCGCAGATACAATGGCGTGGTACAGATCAGTTACATCATCCGATCCAACGTTAATGAGTTAAGCGGTGACTCCGTCTGGGCCAGGGCTTTTCCATGTTTGAGAGCGACTTGATGGCTGAATCGGTTTCTGACTTGAGTGGGGTTGGTGGTCTGAGTTCTTGGTCGGGTATGAAGAAGCGGGTTAGTATTTCAGGATCCACAGCTACTGGTGGATTCAGTATATCGTTAAAGAATTCTTTTCATCTTTCAAGTTTCATCTTTGAATCGCTAATCTCATTTCCGTCTTTGTCCATGATCACTGATGTTTGCGGCTCTTTTTTCCGTCTTAACTCGCGTACCATTCTGAAAACTGCTCCGCTGTTCCCCTTCTTGAACAGTACTTCGCAGTCTTCGCATTTCTTCCGCAAGTGGTTACGTAGTGCCTTTCTGGTCTCTCGCTCTACTCTTCTCTTGAGGAGCTTGTAAGTATCCCGGCTGTGGCGGTCGGATTTATTACAAAAAAAGTCGCTTATCCTCGCATAGCGCAATGAGCTCATCTGTGATTCATGGTTTTTTATTGGGAGTTTTTCGTCCGAGGACGTTGTTCGCTATCTCGATGATCGCTAATGTGGCCTGCTCGGTCAGGGAGTCTATCTCATTAGCGGTGGTCAAGGGAGAATGATTAGCCAGGATCTTTCGAAATTTTTTAGATAGAGTGGAAGTGTAGGTCTGCCTTTTTTCGGGATCTTACAGCAGATCCACCTGGAATCTTGGGATTTTTGTTGCTTTTTGCAATTTTCTCATTCCTAGCTTGAACCTTGACATCAGAAGAGTGTGGTCAGAGTCGAAGTCTGCTCCAGGTAATGCTACTGTGTCTAGCATGGAAGACTTCCAGCGCTTCTATATCAGCATATAATCAATCATGTTCTCGGTTTTACCGGCTGGAGGTCTCCAGGTCACTTTACGTCGATGGCGGTGCTTGAACATTGTATTCGTTACGAATAACCCGTTTTCTCGGCAGAAGTACAGCAATCGTTCGCCTCTTGCATTGTGTTTACCTTGACCGAAAGGCCCCATTGTATCGGACCGACCGGTATTATCCGTGCCTACTATAGCGTTAAAGTCCCCCATGACAATCAGTGCGTCTTTCTTATGGATTTGGTCGATGATACTTTGTAGTGTGAAATAGAATTCATCACATTCTTCCTCAATTCTGGCGGAGTCTGGGGCATAGACTTGGAGGACAGAGATATTCTTGGCAGCTCCCTTCAGTCGTAATACGGTTATTCTTTCTGAGACTGGGGTGAAAGAGATTAGAGATTTTTTGGCAGTTGGTGATACAAAGAATCCTACACCTTGTCGATGAACTCCGTCCTTGCGGCCGGACAACAAGAGGGAGGCTCCAGAGAGGTTTTTCTTACTTGTTCGGGGAAGGTGCGTCTCAGAGAGGCCGATAACATCCCAATTGTACCTATGTAGTTCTCTAAGGGTAAGATCTAGTTTTCCGGTCTGGCAAGTGTTCGGATGTTTAGCGTGCCAAAGTGTAGGGTGGTTTTTATCGAAATGGAACAACCGTGTGGATTTTCGCCCCGGGTGGGGGTCGTCCTAGTCCTAGGGTCATCGGCTGCCCCGGACGCGGTAGCATGTAAAATCACATTATCCTCATTCAAAATTGGTTGTTCGTCGGTTACCCCGGACGCGGTAGCATGTAAAATCGAATAATCATCATTTAAAATTGGTTGTTCGTCGGTTACCCTGGACGTGGTAGCAGATGTTTGCATAATACCGAGCCCTTTTTTCATGATATTCAAGAGAGGTGGTTTCTTGGCTAAATGGGTGGTGGCGGCAAGCCACTCTCCACCACCTTTTAGAGGCCGTTGTCCATAAATCTGGATCCTCCGCCCTTCCGCAGTTGTTCTCATATAGAGGGTCCTCCCACGATGGTGTTCTGCTTCACCATGCAATTTACCCCATTGCTGGGAGAAGGTTTGTAACTAACGGGACGTGTCCACACACCGATGGGCCCTGCTGAGTGTACATCCGAGGGGCCTTCTTTCTCCTCCGCCCGTATTTACAGCCCCTAGGCAAGGGTGCCCCAGTTTCAATTAAGGACCCCCAGGGACTGGGCCCCCCTTGGTCCGACTCAATGGAGGTACCCTATATATCTGTAGGGCGTTCCCCTATCCACCACCTGGGGAGTAGCAGTAGTAGCACAAGTAAAAATAGCAGTCGCAATAGTGTTAGGATAACCCCCCCCCCCAGATAGCCCTCAGGTCAAGGGTTGTAAGTTACGCCCTAGGGCATATAAGGTTTTTATAAAAATGGTGGTCGTATAAACTTCAAAGAGGGTTCACTGGATTGGTAATCAGAAGTTATAGTGCTCTTTTTAAGAGTAAAAGTGATCGAAGGGCAAATGCCCCCCCCCACACACACGTCGCATTTTCCAGAAACGCATCTGATGGAAATTTTAAGATGGCCATTTGCTGTCGTAGAAACTTCGAAAAGTGCTCAGTCCGTTGGTAATTGAAAGGGCTAGCGCCCACCTTAATAGTCAAAAGTGATTGGAGGGCACCTCCCATACCCATCATTTTCCCAAGCACTTCCAGTCGAAATCTCGAGATAGTTATTTTGTTTGACATAGTTTATAAGCTCAGAAATTATATCTTTGAGGATGAAACCTCCTCACAGTCCTCCGCGCACGGGATGGAAGGTATGCCCCGAGGGCATCAAAGTTTCTATGGAAACGGTGGTCGTATAAATTTCGGAGGGGGCTCATTGGATTGGAAATCGGAAGTTGAAGAGCCATTCTTAATAGTCAAATTTATCGGAGGGCAGCTATATCCCCCCCCTAAAGTCAAATTTCAACCAATGCAATTTCATTCGATTCAAAATTAAAAGTTCTAGAGTCCTTTCTAAGAGTAAAAAGAGATTGGAGGGCAATCAGCCCTTCTCTCAAGCCAATTTATTTCCCGACCACATCTAGTCAAAATTTTGAGACACCCGTTTTGTTCAGGATAGTAGAACGGTCCAGCAGCTATTTTTTTAGGGATATTGGGCATGTCAACCCCCAAAATTATGCCAAACTATGGATTCTTATAGAAAAACCGAAAAGATATAAAATATTTTTTTTTTTCGTGAAAATGACTTTGTCAATAAAAAACGAACAGAAATTCATCTAAAAAAAAAAATTCTCCACGAAACAAACTTTTCAAAGAAAAGTAAGGATTAAGCCAAAAATGGGCGGAAATGCAGTCAAGTAATCATCCAAGCATAAAATTACCACAAATCACTATCAATAAATAAATGAAACTCAAAATCAATAGAAATTAAAATAAATAGCCGAGTCAAACTCGAAACAAGCAAAACTTAATATTAATAGGGCTGATAACTCCCATGCCTTCTCAAGACCAGAACATAATTCGCGCTTTACTGAAAACAAAATATGTTTAAATATTTTCACTTTTTTTACTTAAATAAGTTAAAAACTTTTTTACACACTTTTTTACCCAATTTTATTTTAAGAAATAAATATCAATATAGGTAAATTAAACTGACAATCCACGGTCATTTTTTTCAGTAAAGCCTAAGTTATGTTCTGGTCTTGAAAAGGCATGGGGGTTGTCAGCCCTAGCAATGTTAATTTTTACTCGTTTTGAGTTTGACTCGGCTATTTATTATAATTTCTGTTCGTTTTGAGTTGCATTTAATTATTAATATTGGTTTGTGGTAGTTTTACGCTTGGAAGATTATTTGACTTTATTTCTGCCCATTTTTGGCTTAATAGAGCTCTTTGCTTTTCTTTGAAAACTTATTCTGTGGAAAGTTTTTTAAATTAATACAAATATATGACACCGTCGTTCAGCCAGGGGGGCTGGTCCCCCTTGCCCCCCTTATGGGTGCCCATGGCACCCATATTTTGCCTTTTGGTCAACTGAACATCCCACTCATGATGCCCCTGAAGTCCCTTCTTGATAACGATAAGCCATTCCAAAAATATTGCTGATACGTATGTATCAGAAAATGAACGCACATAGTATGTTTTGATTTAGTTCAACTTTCCCCTCAACATTTCCGCAGATGTTTATTTCAATATCCTCAGCCTTAGTAGCACTCGCTACGAAAGTAGTAGTTTTAGTGATATTAGTGGTGGTAGTAGCAGTAGTTTTGGAATCAGTAGAAGCAGTTGTAGTTGTAGTAGTAGTAGTCCGTAAATATTGCCTTTTTTTGGTCAATTGATCATCACCCTTATCATTTCCTGAAAGTCCTAAATTAATCTACTCAGTCACTAATGAGTTATGCCCTTTTGACAACCCATATGCACATAACATGTTTTGATTTGGTTTAACACTCCCCATAGCATTCCTGAAAGACTCGCCTTAATGCTCTTCGTAAAAATACATACCTTTTCTCAATAACATATACTATATGTAAACAATGAGAAAATTAGCCAACTTACAGCCCATGACCTGAGGCCTCAGGGAGGGGGGACATCCCCAAACGCATAATTACTGAACCTTTCAACAATGCTGAAAAAAATCGATATATAAAAACTGTGTTTGGATGTTTGTTTTGGGAAATGATGGTCAGGGGGGGGGGCAGCTGGTTGCTCTCAAATCAGCTTGACTCTTAAAAAGAGAACTACAATTTCCTATTTCAAATCAAATGAGCCCCCTCTGAAGTTTATACGACCACCCACTCCATAAAAACCTTATATACCCCCAGGGCATAACTTACAGTCCTTGCCCTAGGGTTCTGGGGGGTTGTGACAACCCTGTAAGCATTGTTAAATGTTATTTACACTATTTTCAACAAAATGGCTATCTCACAATTTCAAACAGATGCGTTTGGCGAAAAGAGGGGTAGTTGGAGGGGAGGGAGCTAGTTAACCTCCATCACTTTTGACTCTTAAAATAGAACTGGAACTTCCAATTTTTAACCAAATGCACCACCTCTAAAATCTATTCAACCACACCTTCCTTGAAAACCTTAAATGCCCCTAGGCCACTCCTTACAACCCTTGCCCCTAGACTCTGGTGGTTTATATCAACCCTAAAAGCCTTTTTTATATAATCTTTAGACTATTTTGAATGAAATGGCTATCTCAAAATTACTATTGGATGCATTTCAGGAAAACACGACATTTGGGGGAGGGGGGGGGGGGTAGCTGCCCTCTGATCACTTTCACTCTTAAAAAGGCATTATAACTTCTGATTACCATACCAATGAGCTCCCTTTGAAGTATATATGATCACCCTTTCTATACGACCGTTATATGTCCCCAGTGCATAACTTACAGTCCTTGCCCTGAGGGCTATGGGGGGATGTCATCCTCAAAGTCAAAACTTCTGGACCCTTCAAATACTCTGAACAAAATTACTATCTCAAAATTTTTGTTGGATATCTTTGGGGAAATGACGAAAGTGAGGGGGTGGGGGGGCTGATTCCTCTCAAACCACTTTTGACTCTTAAAAAGGGTACTATAACTTCCGATTTCAAATCAAATGAGCCCCATGTGAAGTTTATATAACCATCCATTTCATAAAAAACCTTATAGGACTCCAGCGCATGACTTACAGCCCTTGCCCTAGGGCCCTGGGGGGTTGTGTCAACAGTGGAGGCATTGTTATATGTTTTTTGGACTGTTTCGAACAAAATGGCTGTCTAAAACTTTAATCAGATTCGTTTGATGAAAAGGGGTAGTCGGAGGGGGGAGCTAGCTGCCCTCCGTCACTTTTGACTCTTAAAAGGGAATTAGAACTTCCAATTTTCAACCAAATGAGCCTCCTCTAAAGTTTATACAACCATCCCTTGCATAAAAAAACCTTAAATTCACCCGGAGCATAACTTACAACCCGTACCCCCAGGCCCTGGGGGTTTGTTTCAGCCTTAAAAGCCTTGCTATACGATCTTTGTACTATTTTGAATAAAATGGCTATTTCAAAATTTCTATCGGGTACATTTGGGGGAAAACACGATGTGTATGTGGGGGTAGCTGCCCTCCGATCATTTTGAATCTTTAAAAGGGCACTAGAGCTCACGATTACCAACCTAATGAACCGTTTCCAAAGTTAATACGACCACCCATCTATAAAAACCTTAAGTGCTCCCACGGTATATCCTACAACCCTTGCCCTGAGGACTATGGGGGGGGGGTTGTCATCCTCTTGGAGGATAACAAACCCCCTTTTAATTTTCGGACCTTTCAACTACGCTGAACACAATGTCTATCTCAAGATTTTGATTGGATATGTTTGTAAAAATGATGGGTGTGGGGGGGGGGGGGCTATTTGCCCTCCAGTCACTTTTGACTATTGAAAAGGGCACTAGCCTTCTTAATTTCCAATCGAATGAGCCCTTTTTGAAGTTTCTACGGCAAGTCCCTCTATACGAAGTGCCCCGGTCTAAAACCAAAAAAACAAAAAAAAAATAATACATTGTGTAAACATCGTTCTTTACCTAAGTAGCACTAATGTACTGCCTATGATTTCTGTTCGTTTCGGGTTTCATTGATTTACTGATGTTGATTTGTCATGATGTTGATGTTGATTCATGTAGTGGAACGCTTGGGAGATTATTTGGCTTTATTTTTGGTCATTTTCGGTTTAATGGAGCTCTTTACTTTTCTTTAAAAAGTTGTTTTGTGGAGAAAGTCTTTTAAACTAATCCACATTATTGTTTATTTTGTATAAATTTGCATTTAATATAGCAGTATATCTAACGTACAAATTTTCTCGTTTTTAATTAAAAATCACTTGCAAAGAACATGCAAATTAGTTTCAAAATAATGAAGATACCCAGCAGTAAGATGCATATTTTCTCTCCCTGGGCCTTTTTTTCTAAGAATTCTGGCACTAGAACCTCAATTACCCATGGTCAATCTAACAAAGCAGTAATTATTATAATAACAGTAGCTGATGTGATTTGTCTTAAAACAAAAAAACTGACCAAATCTAGCTAGGTGTGGTCCTTCGAATTCATCATGAAGAAGATAATTCAATATTATGCGAGTTTAAAGACAATTACATCTTTTTGTCTATCTAAATAGACAGGCGAATTGCATGCTCAGAGTAGATAATAATTGCATTGGGGTAGCATGCAACTCGATAATCAGACAGATTAAAATAAACTCATTTGATTACTTTTTTCTGGAAATTCCACATAAAAGGAAAAGATCACATGAAACTTTGGATACAACTGCGAAAGCTGGTTGAAGGAAACTGCGCTAGTATTTATTAGTTGCTCCTAAAACACTCCAACAAAGGTTAATTGTTAGACAGACTAGAGCTGCTAATGCTGGGACCAAAAACATTTGGATACATCCCTTGATTTGGCTTGTTTTACGTGGGGTGTGCGATCACTTCGTAGCTTTCAAAGATCTTTCTCTGGATGAAAATGATCGAAAGTTTTATTGTTAGGGCGGGAGTGTAGGCAGCCCAAAAAAGGCGAGATACATTTTTTTTATCAGCTCTGAACTTTATTCTTCAGTCATTAGGCTAAGCAAACCCCAGTGCAGAATGAAAAATAGAAACTGCATATTGGTACCCATTAATACAGGCCCAAAAGAGGATCAAAACTATTTTTCTCCGGCCACTTCTCATGTAAGGGCAGTCATAGAAATTAGGAAAAGGCTCATTCAATTGGAAATCAAATGTGAATTCTAATGACCAAGGGTAAATTCAGGCCAGCCGTCCTTTATCCCACGCCTTTTTCTGCTGCCCCCTCCCCTG
Organism: Artemia sp. Qi Xiang Cuo; assembly: GCF_049724085.1. Lineage (NCBI taxonomy): Eukaryota > Metazoa > Arthropoda > Branchiopoda > Anostraca > Artemiidae > Artemia > Artemia sp. Qi Xiang Cuo. The sequence continues at coordinate 24,826,412 of NC_142813.1, forward strand.
TTAGTCCAATGGTATAGGATCCAAGTTCGAAGATTGCCATTTTTTCAGTGACGTTCACATGTCTAATATGCACGCTTCCATGGTCAACGTATCCCCCTTTGCTCCTCTGGAAAGGCTCGAATTTGCGCAAATTGGCTTTAACTAACACAAAGTTTTATTAAGAAAGATTTTAGACATGGTTTCCAGGTCAAGATTCATAGAGTTTCACAAGGGTACAATCTAGGGCACAATTTCTGTCTCTTGTCCGCAAAAAAATTTTGCACTATAAGCTCAAATGGGATTTATAACATATGCTCCGTTAAGTACCAAGGTCAATTAAAAGACACTATGAGTAGCGAGGCTATCAAAAAGGAATATGGTATCTAGTTTCATAAAAAAAAACTTTTGTCCCAAAATTAATCGTTTTTCGTTTTAAAACCTGCAATGTAAACACAATAGACCTTACAATAAAGTTTTTGTGCAACTTATGTGAAGACGCTAAAAAGTCTCCATGATCTCTTGTTAAAATAGGATATTAAATATGGGTTGTCGGCTACTTTACACCTCTCTTAAACTTTCCCTAAAAGATCTACAATTTTGTCGCACAAATAGTCAAAGGGGTTTATTATCCTTACTTGTAGATAATAAGTTCATTTAGATAAAACATTGATTATTCAATAGTAGATAAAATTGAAATATTGATCTATATAAAAACATATAAGGACTTTAGAAAGCTAAAGGACATTGAAAGAGCTTTAGATGCATAGTTAATATAGTTTACGGAAATTCATGATACTATTATTGTCACGTGTCTGTCAAAATGCTGCAAATGAGTTTTAGCTTCTCATAAGAAAGTTCATTTTCGCTATTTTTGTCTCTTGAACTTTAACATTACGAAGACTGGTCACTAAAATCATATAATTATGAAGAACACAAGATTAAAGCAAGAAAATTCCAAAAACTCTGCAAAATTCTGAAAGTCGATTGTCATCTCTAAACTCACTGTCCAACCCCTTGACGGGTCGAAGCGTAAAACCTTCATCAGAAAAGTTTTATGGACACAAATTTTGACACTTCTACAATGTCCGAGTGCCCTGCAAGAGCTAGAAAAAAAAGGAAAAAAAATGCGCTCACAATGTTCCAAAGCTCTTTTTTGAAATTCCTGAAACTTGTTTTAGTTCTTTATCCTTCTTCTTATGATAAATTTAAATAGTATTTATTTTTATTCCTGGATGAGTTTTGAGTTTTAGTGAAAACATTTTTTTAGTAGGGTCTTTTTGTCAAAACTTGTATTTTCATTTTCATTCCATTTTCATTTTTGGCTTCATTTCTTTATCCGTACCGACTTCAGCTTTTTTTAGGTCAAACATCGTACATAATATCATTTCTGCTCTTTTAAAGTTTTAAATTCATATACGCAGCTTTTGTCTACAATAATAACTACTATACTGGCAAAAAATTTCTTCATGAAATTAATTAGTTTTCGTTAGTTATAGAATGTGCTATTAGTAGTCATGGTGGATGAAGTACCGGTAGGAGTAGCCTACCTAGGATTGATCATGGCTGGAAAAAGTTTGATTGCAACAGTCGTTGTCAGAAAATTTGTTTTGAAAATTGTCGCCCCGTGGTATGTGTGACAGTAGCAGTTATGCCTTAAGCAGTCGTGCAGATTATTACTTTGGTGAGAATTAAAGATCATTTGCATAAAACACGCATATTTACCATGTTTAGGTTCTGGACTTCTGTATTGCATTATTATATTCAAAACGATGATTACTATGTGATTGCTACTTATATTTGGGCATACTACATTCAGAAACTCTTAAAAACCAACTTTTGCAAAGTGTAAATTTTTTAAACCACACTTTGTGTTTTTCCATTTTGAACTTTTAACTTCAGTGTTAGGCCCTAATTTTTAGCCATTCACTATTATGTTTCTATTCTTTCATCAATACTGTAAACCTCATCAAAGATTTTCTTCTTGTTGTCTTAGATCTTTTTATTCAAGTCAACTTCAAACACTAAATTAGTCTAAAATACATGTCATTTTCTCTGGATTTCTAAAACCCCTGCCAGCAGTAACTTAAATTGGGTATTGAATGCTATTTTCATAGCTTCGATAATTTGCTGAAATGTTAAGTTTTAAACTTTAGTGATAATTTTAAAATCTTTAATTTGTTTCTGTTCATGTTTGTCAATTTTCTCTCTCATTTTACGAATTAGTTTTTTATGTTCTATCTGCTTCTTTCTGCTTTTACAACTCTTCTTTCTTACTCTTTAGTCTTTTTCTATATTTATTTTTATCTTTCCTATCCCTGGTTCTGTCTTTCTCTTTCCATCTAACTCTTTGCTTCAACCATCAGAAGCTTCATTATGGGGGGGGGGAGGGAGGGGGCTGATTTTGTTCAAGGATCATCTATCTGGTAGCTAACTATATAATAAATTGACTGACATATTAAATGGCATGAGTATTATGAAAAACAACAGACAAAATTGCAAAAAAAAACCATCAAATATTGTGAATAAGAAAGCTCCAGGTAACTAACTTGGACGGTAATTCTTCTTTCAATGTATTGAAAATAAACGGGTTAAAAGTTCCAATAACTATTCCTTTGCGGATAAATAAGTATTCCAATGGGGATAAGTCCATTTATTAGACAGTGAAAACAGATACAAAAGTCAAGATATTTTGACCACTTATGCAGCGGTCGTCATCAGCAAAAAGACTAAAGTATTAAAATTAAAACTAACATATTTATACAGAACAAAATAATAACTTCCGGCTCATTCACTATAGTTTGTATGATAGAATTCAGAAACTGCGTTCATCCAAACTTTTGAGTTGTTAGTTTCTTCTTGACATTGCCTAAATGTAACTTGAATTTCTAATCAAGGGGGCAAAATCTTCTTCTTCTTATTGCAAAAAGAATTTTTATGAATTTATAGTTACATGCCTGATTTGTTACATCTCTCCGTATATACGACGTATTTTCGACATCATACCTTCAGTTAGGTTATTATTTCCAAGACCACACTGCCTTTCTATGATGAGCGAATAAACGTTCAAATGGGTATAAGTCCATTTATTAGACAGTGAAAACAGATGCAAAAGTTTGGATATTTTGACCACATATATAGCGGTCGTCACCAGCAGAAACACTTAGGTATTAAAATTAAAACTAACATATTTATAAGTAGTATCCCCACAATCTCTTCTACGACATACAGAGCAAGGATTTCTACGAAACACATAGCAAGAATTTCCACAACACACATAGCAAGAATTTCTACGACACACATAGCAAGAATTTCTAAAACACACGTAGCAAGGATTTCTGCAACTCACATAGCGAGGATTTCTGCAACACAAATAGCAAGTATTTCTGCAACACACATAGCACGGATTCCTGCAACACACATAGCAAGGATTTCTGCGAAACACATAGCAAGAATTTCTACGACACACATAGCAAGAATTTCTACGACACACATAGCAAGAATTTCTGCAACACACATAGCAAGGATTTCTGCAACGCAAATAAGTAGTTTTTACATAGGCCCGCCCAGAAGGCCCTTCAGGTCATAGTAGAGAAGATATTACACCCAAAGAAGTTAAAAATCAAAAAATTTTGGAGCAATCGTACAATGCCATATTTTTGGTCAAAACACGTATTTAAGTAAGAAAGTGATAGCAAAATATCATCTGATCCCATCATTTGAAATTCGATGGTCAAGTAACTCAAACACTTGATTCTGTCACTTAGTTACTTAAAAATGTCAAATGCAGTATTTTATGATAAGGGAAACGCTTATTTGTAAAATAAAATATTGCCACAGTGAATATTATCATATAAAAAGCAATAAAAGTACTTACAAATCTAAACAAGAAAATTTAAATCTGACTTAAGAATTACTGATTAATAATTATATAATAAACTTATATCCAATATTCCTTAAGGAATCCATTTTTTTATTTCAATAAATTTTTATTTACACTTTCAAAGTTAAATTTTGAAACACCTGCACTGAACTATTCGCTAAGCTATCACTTTTACCAAGACAACCCCGTTTCACTTCAGATTACAATCATGAATTTTAATATAAAGGTTAACGAAGAGAATAGACATTCTTCTCCTAAATGGATGCTTTTGATTTCATGATGGTTTATTAAAATGTGACTTCGAGTTATATTTCTTTGTATCCTAGACTGTGGAGCTACTGATTATCCCCAGATCAAAAGGAGTTATAGACTCTATCAGGGACTTATTGAGTTTGGGGTTAGCGACGCAAGTAATAGGTTTTTTTAACATAAATATTTTGCTAACTTCTTTCTAAATTTAGCTTTTAAGTTTCTTAAAATGTTCTAATGAAATTAATAAAGTCGCATACATTTTAACAAATGTTACGGCGGTACTATCAGGATAATGATAAAGCCTAAACGTTTTTTAACTGGTTTATTTTAAACTCTGGGATAACTAGTTTCCAGATTTAAGTTTCTTTTAACGGAAACTCCCCGTTCGTACATTAGCGACATCTTCTTACTGTTTTGTTTTTTGGTACCGACTTGATAGCGTTTGAGAAATGAAGGTAAATTTTTCTGAGAGCTGAAACCTAGGCCTCTTAAAATTTTCGAATGAAATTAATTAACTCAAGTATATTTTAAGCAATGTTATCGCGATACTTTAAGGGAGATGAGACATCCCGAAACCTTTAAAACTGGTTCAGAAGTGTATACCTGATTCAAAAGTGCTTAATTGGTTTTATTTTGAACTCTGAGGTAACTAGTTTCCTGATTTCAGCTACTAGAGATATACATTTTAGCTTTAGAATACCGTTTGAGAAATGAAGGTACATTTTTCTGAAAACTAAAACCTAAGCTTATTAACGAATTTCTATGAAATTATGGTGTATCTTCCTGGGGGTCATATTTAGCTCCATTTAAGGTCATCTTTATACCTCTTGTTATATTGTCTGCTAATACCATTTTATTTTGCTTTCAATTTTACTGTCTATTACAACATTATTTTTACATAGTTTGCAGTTTTGGCACACAGAAAAGATATGCATTATGACATTAATGCCACAATAGACCTTTCTTTTTCCCTTTGCTTTTATTTGAATACTAATATCAGAAAGATGGCGATAGGATCTGTCAACGGGTAATGTGTTACCAAAACCATTCATTCTTCTTTCATTAATCTTTATACCTCTTGTTATATTGTCTGCTAATACCATTTTATTTTGCTTTTGGTTTTACTGTCTATTACAACATTATGTTTCCGTAGATTACAGATTTGACACATAGACAAGATATGCATTATAACATTACTGCCGCAGTAGGCCTTTCTTTTTGCCTTTGCTTTTATTTGAATACTGATATCAGACAGATGACGATAGGAACTGTCAACGGGTAATGTGTTACCAGAAGCATTAAAAACAAGTTTACCCTCATCGTCAAATATTACTTTCAGGCTTGCATTCTCTTTGAGTGGTATCATCTCTTTATATATCCCTCTTGGATATCCACCATCAGCAAAGTTGAATTGTTTCGGTAGTCCAAAGAAACCTAATCTTTCACTTTCATGACAACGCGCGCATACATTTCCTATGAAATCTCCATTATTGCTTGTCTCATATTTCGAATATTTGTCTTTGTCAGCTTCCAACGCAACGACAACTTTATCATATGCACACACTTTCATGAAATATATCATCTTCAATATATTCAAATATTATGTATGTGTTTTTCCTTCTAATGTATAAGAACACTGATTGAAAACCTACAATAAATAAACTAGGTAGTGTCAATGCCAAGCCATAGAGTACTATGGAATCACTCGCATAAATAAAACTTTCAATGACTTATATATTTAAAAGTATAGACAGCGACAAGCTTTCACAACATCAAGTAATGCCATATTTTCAGCTCTAGTTATAAATGGCAACATAAGTGAATTTTAAGCCAGGTTACATGGAGTTATCTACTTTTCAAGTTAGGTTCGTTTAGGTTGTCTTAACGTCACTGCCACGCTAATTCAACCTAAACGAACCAAAAAATACAAAATTCTACATTTTTTATATAGGAGCTCGAAACCTCTCCAGTAAAAATCTCTGATATGCAAAATCTGATGGTGTGAATTTCATTAAGATTACTTGATGTTTTGGGGTTCCTTCCCCCTCCCAATTTCGAAAATAAAGCAAATTTTCTCAGGCACTTCATTTTTGATAGGTGAGACTAAACTTGATGAAACTTATGTATTTGAAATCAACATAAAAACCTGATTATTTTGATGCAACTATTGGTATCAAAATTCGGTTTTTTCTGCTTTTTAGAGTTTCGGTTACTATTGAAACGGGTCTCTCCTTACTTACAGTTCTCTACCACGAACTGTTTGATTGACAAAAACTATATTAAAGAACAAACTATAGCCTAGAGTAATGGAAATACAAAGTACAGCACTAAAACTACATAAAGTATCTGTCTACTTGCTTATAAATAGAGATTATGTAAGTTTTTTTGGACTTACTGCTCTCAAATTAGGTTCGTTTGGATTAAATTAGTGTTGTGGTAAACGGTAAGTCAATCCAAATGAACTTAATTTGAAATTATTTAGTCTAAATTAAGAACATAACTTGAATTTTTTTCTCTTCTTTGGGAAAATTGAGGACACTAAATGAACTTTTGTCAATTCTTTTGAAAAATTCAGAAGAGAAGTTGAACTTTTTTCTCTTCTTGGAGAAAATTCAGAACAGAAGTATATCTTTTTTTCTCTTCTTAGGAAAAATTTAGAACTGAAGCGTAAATTTTTCCTCTTCTACGGAAAAAACTCAAATCAGAACTTCAACTTTTTTTCACTTTTTTGGGGGAAATAAAATTGTGTAGCTCTTTTCTCTGGTTTGGAAAAATCCAGGACCGAATTTGAACTTTTTCTCTTCCTCAAAGAAAGTTCAGAACAGAAGTTGAACTTTTTTGTCTTTTGGAACATTCAGAACTGATATTGACCGTTGACCTTTTTCTCTCTTCTTTGGGAAAATTACACTTTTTGTAACTTTTTTGTAACAGAATTGTAACTTTTTTTCTCTTCTTTGGAAAAATCCAGAACTGAAGCTTAACTCTTTTCTCTTCTTCGGAAAAATCCATAATCGAATTTGAACTTTTTTCTATTTCTTACAAAAAATTCAGAACAGAAGTGACTTTTCTTTACTTTGCAAAATTCAGAGCACACTTGTAACTTTTTTTCTCTTCTTTAAGAAAACTCAGTAATGAACTGTAAGTTTTTTCTCTTATATGAAAAAATTAAGAACAGAACTTGAATTTTTTTTTCATAGTTTTGGGAGAAATCCAGAACAGAAGTGTAACTTTTTCTCTCTTCTTTAGAACAAACTCAGGACTGAAGCACAACTTTTTTCTCTTCTTTAGAAAAATTCAGAAGAAAACTTGACCATGTTTCTCTGTTTTAGGTGAAATCAGAAAATAAGTGTAACTTTCTTTTTTCTTTGGAAATATTTCAGAATCGAATTTGAACGTTTTTTCTCTTCTTTGGGAAAATTCAGGACAGAAGTGTAACTTTTTTCCTCTTCTTTGGGAAGATTCAGAATTAAAGTGTAATTTTTTTCACTTGTATTGATTTTTTTCTGTTACATGGGAAAATTCAGAGGTGAAGTGTAAGTTTTCTCCTTTTTAAAAATTCTGGACAGAAGTTGAACTTTTTTGTCTTCTTTGGAAAAATTCATAAGTGAAATGTAAGTTTTTTCTCTTTGATGTAAAAATTCAGAACAGAATTATAACTTTTTTTTCTCTTCATTAAGAAAATCTGAAGTTTAGTGTAGCTTTTTTCTCTTCCATAGAAAAATTCAGAACAAAAATTCAGAAAAGAACATATATGTTCTGAATTTTTCTATAGAAGTGAAGAAAGTTCAACTTTGATTCTGAATTTTTCCAAAGAAGAAAGAAAGTTACAATTCTGTTCTTATTTTCCCTAAAACAGAGAAATAAGTTCAAGTTCTCTTCTAAATTTTTCTATAGAAGGGAAAAACGTTGTACTTCAGTCCTGAATTTTTTCCAAAGAAAAGAAAAATAGCTACACTTATGTTCTGATTTTTCCCAAAAGAAGAGAAAAAGTTCAACTTCTGTTCTGAGTTTTTCCATAAAAGAGAAAAAAGTTACAATTCACTTCTGATTCTTCTTAAAAAAGAGAAAAAAGTTACAATTATGTACTGAACTTTTCCATAGAAGAGAAAAAACTTACACTTGACTTAAGAATTTTTCCAAGGAAGACAAAAACATTACAATTCTGTTCTGGATGGAGTCATTAGGGAGAACACGTGGTTAATGGGGTCAATGACCTAAATTGATTGCGTAATCAAAGTGTGTCAACAACAACAACATCGACCTTGACATTCGCTGAGAGCGTGCACTTACAACAACAACAACATCGACCTTGGAACAGCTGTGCTGTCGACTTCAATTCACCTAACGTAAATCAATAATTCCCCTTAGAAACAACAAATTAATTCCCCTTTCTTGACAGATCAATCAACCAATGACATCATCTGTCAGACTTTAAAAATTTTCGCTTAGAAACGATTCTCCAGGAATAGATCCAAGTCATTAGTGTCATTGCCTCGGAAACAACTCTTTTGGTCGAACTCCAAATGATATTAATAACCAAAGGCCATGGAAACAATTCTCCAAGAAACATCTTAGCGAGGAATTATTTTAGCGCGGGAATCAGGTTTCTTATTAATTTGAAATGCATTAGCGCAGAGATGCCAAAAACAAAAGGAACACGCTGAAATTACGTTTAGGGATTATTTGGGCGAAACCGTTTTAGACAGGCTCTGGAACTATTTCGGCGAAACAGTTAGAGACATTTTGAAAGAAGATTTTTGAAGAGATTTTAGAAGAGAATTTGAGGGTGAAACTCTGTGGTCATTATAATAAACAAATTCCATTTGAACAGTGTTGTGAGGTCCTCTAACCCAACCCCAAAGGGTTCCAATCCTCCTACCCCAACCCCGAAGGAAGCCCCCGGTCCTCAAAGGCCCCCAAGCTCCCAGAGGGCCACCGGCGCCCCCAAAGGCCCACCCAGACCCCCAAAGGCCATCCCCGGGCCCCCCAAAGGCCCATCGAGCTCCCAAAGGACCAACGGGGTCCCAAAGGCCCTCCCCCGGTCCCCAAATGTCCCCCAGGCCCCCAACTGCCCCCCCCGGACCCCCAAAGGCCCTCCCTGTGCCCCAAAGGCCCTCCCTGTGCCCCAAAGGCCATCCCCGGGCCCCCCAAAGGTCCACTGGGCCCCCAAAAGACCACCCAATCCTCAAGGGCCCCGGATCCCCACACGCCCTCCCTGGCCCCAAAGACCCTCCCCCGGTCCCCATACATGCACACAAAAACTTACACACACACAAAAACTTACACACACACACAAAAACTTACACACACACGAAAACAGACACACACACACACGAAAACTTACACACACACACAAAAACTTACACACACACACAAAAAAACTTACACACACACACACAAAAACTTACACAATCACACTAAAAATTAAATGCCAACAAAAACTAACAAGCACACAAAAACTTACACACACACACACACACAAAAAAAACAAACACACACACACACACGACCACAAAAAAACACACCCACCAACACACACACACACACAAAAACTTACACACACACAAAAACTAACACACACGCTCAAAAACTTACACACACACACACAAAAACTTAAACAAAAACACACACGAAAACTTACACACACACGCAAAAACTAACACACACACAAACACAAAATTACACACACACACACACAAAAAATTACACATGCACACGAAAAATTACATGCACACACAAACTTATAAAAACAAACACAAAAAAAAATTACACACACAAAAACTTACACACACACACAAACTTACACACACACAAAAAAAACTAAAACCCACACACAAAAGCTTAGACACAAAAAAACTTACACACACACACACACAAAAACTTAGACTCACACGCAAAAACTTACATGCACACAAAAACTTACATGCACACAAAAACTTACACATACACAAAAACTTACATACACACACACAAAAACTTACACACACACACACATGAAAACTTACATACACACGCCAAAACTTACGCACACACACGCCAAAACTTACACACACACACACACACACAAAAACTTACACACACACACACACACAAAAACTTACACATGCACACGAAAACTTACATGCACACAAGAACTTACATGCTGTCAAAAACTTACACACACACACACACACAAAAATTACACACAAACACACACGAAAAAACACACACACACGCAAAAAATAACACACACAAAAAACCTTACACACACACACACAAACAAACAAAAACTAACACATGAACACAAAAAAAAAACTCACACACACACGTACAAAAACTAACACACACACACACACACACACACAAAACTTACACACACACACACACGAAAACTCACACACACACGCCAAAACTTACACACACACAAAAACTTACACACACACACACACACAAAAACTTACACATGAACACAAAAAAAACTCACACACACTCGCACAAAAACTTACACACACACACACACAAAAACTTACACACACACACACACACACAAAAAAAAACTTACACATTCACAATAAAAATTAAATGAAAAAAAAAACTTACAGGAACAAAATAACTTACACACACACACACACACACACAAAACTTACACACACAAACACAAGAAAACTTACACACACACGCCAAAACTTACACACACACAAAAACTAACACACACACACACAAACACACAAACACACACACACAAACACACACAAACACACACAAAGACACACACACACACACACACAAACAAACACACAGACACACACACACACAAACACAAAAACTTACAAACACACATGCACACACAAAACTTACACGCACACACACGAAAACTCACACACACACACAAAAACTAACACAAAAAAAAAATAAAACACACACAAACAAAAACACACACACAAACTTACACACACACACACACAAAAAAAACTTACACACACAAAAACTTACACACACACACAAACACACACAAACTTACACACACACACAAAAAACTTACACCCACACACAAAGGGTAAGTGTTTTAAATATGAGCCATTTTGTTGCGAAAACACACAAAAGTTATAAAAAATACAAAATATTCCTTTATTACCTCTGCAATACGGGTAAAAATGAATAATTCATACAGATTTTCAACTAGCTAAGTGTAAGTGTTTTAAATATGATACAATTTGTATCTAAACCAAACAAATTTAAAAAAATATAAAAAATATCCTTTATAAAATCTGCAAAACGTCTAAAAATGAAGAATACATACACATTTTCAACTAGCTAAGGGTAAGTGTTTTAAATATGAACCATTCTGTTGCGAAAACACACAAAAGTTAGAAAAAATACAAAATATTCCTTTATTACCTCTGCAAAACGGCTAAATATGAGCCATTCTGTTGCGAAAACACACAAAAGTTAGAAAAAATACAAAATATTCCTTTATTACCTCTGCAATATGGGTAAAAATGAAGAATTCATACACATTTTCAACTAGCTAAGGGTGAGTGTTTTAAATATGAGCCATTCTGTTGCGAAAACAAACAAAAGTTAGAAAAAATACAAAATATTCCTTTATTACCTCTGCAAAACGGCTAAAAATGAAGAATTCATACACATTTTCAACTAGCTAAGGGTAAGTGTTTTAAATATGAGCCATTCTGTTGCGAAAACACACAAAAGTTAGAAAAAATACAAAATGTTCCGTTATTACCTCTGCAAAACGGCTAAAAATGAAGAATTCATACACATTTTCAACTAGCTAAGGGTAAATGTTTTAAATATGAGCCATTCTATTGTGAAAACACACAAAAGTTAGAAAAAAAACAAAATGTTACTTTATTAAAAATGAAATAAGGATAAAATTTATGATTACCTAAACATTTTAAACTAGCTAAAGTTTTATTGTTTTAAATATGAACAATAAAAGTTCGTAAACAATCACTAGTTTGAAAAAATGCAATATGTTCCATTTTTAACTCTTCAATACTGCTAAAAATTAATGATTACTACACATCTTCAAATATCTAAAGGGTAAATTTTTTAATTATGAGCCATTCTGTTGAAAAATCACTAAAAAGATATAAAAATTGCTAATTGATCCTTTAGTAACTGTGAAATACTCCTAAAAATTTAATATTCATACACATTTTCTACTAGCTATGTATAAATGTTTTAAATATGAGACATTCTGTTGTGAAAAAACACAAAATTTAGAAAAAATTCAAAATATACATTGATTACATCTGAAAAACTGATAAAAATGAATAATTCATACACATTTTAAACTAGCTACGGGTAAATGTTTTAAATATGAGCCATACTATTGCGTCAACAAACAAAAGTTATAAAAAATGCAAACTGTTCCATTATTACCTATTCAAAAAGGCTAAAAATGAAGAATTCATAAACATTTTCAACTATCTAAAGGGTAAATGTTTTAAATATGAGCCATTCTATTGCGAAAACACACAAAAGTTAGAAAAAAACACAAAATATTCCTTTATTACCTCTGCAATACGGGTAAAAATGAAGAATTCATACACATTTTCAACTAGCTAAGGGTGAGTGTTTTAAATATGAGCCATTCTGTTGCGAAAACAAACAAAAGTTAGAAAAAATACAAAATATCCTTTATTACCTCTGCAAAACGGCTAAAAATGAAGAATTCATACACATTTTCAACTAGCTAAGGGTAAGTGTATTACATCTGAACCATTCTGGTGCGTAAACACACAAAATTTAGAAAAAATGCAAACTATTCCTTTATTACATCTTCAATACGCCTAAAAATTTAGAATTCATACACATTTTCAACTAGCAAAGGGTAAATGTTTTAAATAAGAGCCATACTATAGAGAAATCACACAAAAGTTATACAAAATGCAAAATATTCCTTTATTACCTCTGCAAGACGGCTAAAAAGGAAGAATACATACAAATTTTCAACTAGCTAAGGGTAATTGTTTTAAATATGAGCCATTCTGTTGCGAAAACACACAAAAGTTAGAAAAAATACAAAATGTTCCTTTATTACCTCTGCAAAACGGCTAAAAATGAAGAATTCATACACATTTTCAACTAGCTAGGGGTAACTGTTTTAAATATGAGCCATTCTGTTGCGAAAACACACAAAAGTTAGAAAAAATACGAAATAATTCTTTATTACCTCTGCAAAATGGCTAAAAATAAAAAATTCATACACATTTTCAACTAGCTAAGGGTAAGTGTTTTAAATATAAGCCATTCTGTTGCGAAAACACACAAAAGGTAGAAAAAATACAAAATATTCCTTTATTACCTCTGCAATACGGGTAAAAATGAAGAATTCATACACATTTTCAACTAGCTAAGGGTAAGTGTTTTAAATATGAGCCATTCTGTTGCGAAAACCCACAAACGTTAGAAAAAATACAAAATATTCCTTTATTACCTCTGCAAAACGGCTAAAAATGAAGAATTCATACACATTTTCAACTAGCTAAGGGTAAGTGTTTTAAATATGAGCCATTCTGTTGCGAAAACACAAAATAGTTACAAAAAAAAAAAAATTTACATTTATTACCTCTGCAATACGGGTAAATGTAGAATTCATACACATTTTCAACTAGCTAAGAGTAAGTGTTTTAAATATGAGCCATTCTGTTGCGTAAACACACAAAAGTTAGAAAAAATACAAAATATTCCTTTATTACCTCTGCAATACGGCTAAAATTGAAGAATTCATAGACACTTTCAGTACCACGTCCAGATCACCCTAATTGAAGGATATGAATTAAAACCATGGGAACGTAAATTCCTCGTATTTTGCTTATTTTCGTTAGAAAAAACACTGAAAAACCATATTAAGAGCTATATTTATAAGTCTTTCACTGAAAATTCCTTTTTCATACCAAGTCCTGACCCCCCTAATTGAAGGATATGAATTAGAACCATGGGAACGTAAATTCATCGTATTTTGCATTTCCCACAAGAGGACACTTTTCGAGTAAAAGTAAAGAGCTACCAGACTAAACCAAAGATATGATGAAATAATAACGAATAATTGTTCAAACTTAAATTTTCTGTATTACGGGAATAGTTTTTTTTCGAACCATTATATCTACCAAAGGTTCAATACCTGAGTTAAACTAAGAGGTTTCTATTTCAGGAAAAAATTGTCATATTTTGCTTATTTTCGATGGAAAACACACTGAAAAGACATATTATTGAACTCACATCAAACATTGCCGGGCTTGCATTTGAAGAACCTTCCATTATTTTCTATCTTGTCCTCTATTTCAACATATACTGACTTTTAAAGCCTTTCAAAGCTCTTAAATATACTAACCTAACGGTTATTTAGTTCCGAAATCGTGCAAACTCTTGATTTAGAACAATAAATACCTTTCTATATATCAATTAACACTCACTAGAATCGCCACTTTTCACTCTCGGAGAATGATTTCAAAACAATACTTCTTACATTGCATAGACTAATTGTGTCAAACGAGACATCTTCAATGCAGATTAATTAATTGTTACGTTCGATTTTGTTTTGGACATAGGAGAGCATCAATGGGAAGTGAGAATTTCTGTAAAACTATCAAAGATTGATCAACTCTACGATTTCACACTTCTTGTGTAATCAGAAAGAAAAATTGATACAAGATATTTTGAAATATGCCCCAAAATCAGAGCTATTACAACTTAAATGACGCGAGGGGAGGGGGAATCAGGTTTAAGAATATCCTGGATATATCATTTTATATTTTCTAAGTACTCACAGAAGGACTCGTCACAGAAACATTGAAAAGGACTTATTTGATTGGGAATTAAAGTGACTATCACTCAATTCACAGGAGGGGGCGTGAAAATTTCCAGGACCGTATTTTTAACATATTTAAATATTTACATACTTATGCATCACTGAGGTTAGATTAGATTAGGTAAGAGACAGCCACAAAGTTAGGTGTATGGTTAGGCTAGATTAGATTATGTTAGGTTAGGTTAATTTAGGGTAGACTAGCTCAGCCTACGTACGAGAAAGAAAAGTTCTTAGGTGTGGAGCTCCCCCACCGCCTCAACCATTGCTCTTGAAATCCTTTGAATTAGGTTAGAGACAGAGAAAAAGTTAGGTGTATGGTTAGGTTAGGTTAGATTATGTTTGGTTAAGATAATTTAGGTTAGACTAGCTTAGCCTACGTAGCCCCCCCTTCCCCCACCGCCTCAACCATCACTCTTGAAATCCCTTGAATTAGGTTAGAGACAGACAAAAAGTTAGGGGTATGGTTAGGTTAGGTTAGATTATGTTAGGTTAGGATAATTTAGGTTAGACTAGCTTAGCCTACGTAGCCCCTCCCCCACCGCCTCAACCATCACTCTTGAAATCCCTTGAATTAGGTTAGACACAGACAAAAAGTTAGGTGTATGGTTATTTTAGGTTTGTTTATTTCAGGTTAGGTTAATGAACGGCAGCCTACTTGTTTAATGTTTTTTATTTGGGGGGGGGGCTCCCGCCCCTCACAAACAAAATTTAGGGTTATGGGTAGGGTAGTGCATATTATTTTAGGTTAGGTTAAATTATGTTAGACTAGCTTAGCCTACGTACGGCCCCCCCCCCCCCCCGGGGGCCACGGGGACTGAAAGCCTACCATGGATGGGACCCCCACCACCCAGGTTAGGTTACCTAACATTTCAAGTGGACCCCCCCCCCCCCACCCGGGGGCACGGAGCCGCAAGCCGGACCCGGGTTGGCCCCTCCCTACCCAGGTCAGGGTTGGTTAGATTAGGTTAAGTTACCTAACATTTCTAGGTTAACTTACATCAGGTTAAGTGGCGCGCCACTTAACCTGATGTAAGTTAACCTAGAAATGTTAGGTAACTTAACCTAATCTAACCTAACCTGACCTTGGTGGTGAGGGTCCTACCCGTGTCAGGCTTTCGGCCCCGAGGCCCCGGGGTTGGGGGGGTCACCTTGAAATGTTAGGTAACCTAACCTTGGTGGTGGGGGTCCCACCCGTGGTAGGCTTTCAGTCCCCGTGGCCCCCGGGGGTGGGGTGGGGGGGCCGTACGTAGGCTAAGCTAGTCTAACCTAAATTAACCTAACATAATCTAACCTAACCTAACCATAAACCTAACTTTTTGTTGAGGGGGGCGGGAGCCCCCCCCATAAAAATAAAAAACCATAACAAAAGAGGCTGCCGTTAATTAACCTAACCTAACATAATCTAACCTACCCTAACCATACACCTAACTTTTTGTCTGTCTCTAACCTAATTCAAGGGATTTCAAGAGCGATGGTTGAGGCGGTGGGGGAGGGGGGGGCTACGTAGGCTAAGCTAGTCTAACCTAAATTATCCTAACATAATCTAACCTAACCTAACCATACACCTAACTTTTTGTCTGTCTCTAACCTAATTCAAGGGATTTCAAGAGCGATGGTTGAGGCGGTGGGGGAGCTCCACACTTAAGAACTTTTCTTTCTCGTACGTAGGCTAAGCTAGTCTACCCTAAATTAACCTAACCTAACATAATCTAACCTAGCCTAACCATACACCTAACTTTTTGTCTGTCTCTAACCTAATCTAATCTAACCTAAGTGATGCGTACGTAGTTAAATATTTAAATATGTTGAAAATACGTTCCTAGAAATTTTCACGCCCCCTCCTGTGAATTGAGTGCTAGTCACTTTAATTCCCAATCTAGTAAGTCCTTTTCAATGTTTCTGTGACGAGTCCTTCTGTGAGTACTTAGAAAATATAAAATGATATATCCAGGATATTCTTAAACCTGATTCCCCCTCCCCTCGCGTCATTTAAGTTGTAATAGCTCTGATTTTGGGGCATATTTCAAAATATCTTTTATCAATTTTTCTTTCTGATTACACAAGAAGTGTGAAATCGTAGAGTTGATCAATCTTTGATAGTTTTACAGAAATTCTCACTTCCCATTGATGCTCTCCTATGTCCAAAACAAAATCGAACGTAACAATTAATTAATCTGTATTGAAGATGTCTCGTTTGACACAATTAGTCTATGTAATGTAAGAAGTATTGTTTTGAAACCATTCTCCGCGAGTGAAAAGTGGCAATTCTAGTGACTTTTAATTGATATATAGAAAGGTAATTATTGTTCTAAATCAACAGTTTGCACGATTTCGTAAATAAATAACTGTTATGTTAGTATATTCAAGAGCTTTGAAAAGCTTTAAAAGTCATTATTTGTTGAAATAGAGGACAAGATAGAAATTAATTGGAAGGTTATTCAAATGCAAGCCCGACAATGTTTGATGTGAGTTCAATAATATGTCTTTTCAGTGTGTTTTCCATCGAAAATAAGCAAAATATGAAAATTTTTTCCTGAAACTGAAACCTCTTAGTTTAACTCGGGTATTGAACCTTTGGTAGATATAATGGTTCGAAAATAAACTATTCCCGTAATACATAAAATTTAAGTTTTAACAATTATTCGTTAATATTTCATCATATCTTTGGTTTAGTCTGGTAGCTCTTTACTTTTACTCGAAAAGTGTCCTCTTGTGGGAAATGCAAAATACGATGAAATTACGTTCCCATGGTTCTAATTCATATCCTTCAATTAGGGGGGTCAGGACTTGGTATGAAAAAGGAATTTTCTGTGAAAGACTCATAAATATAGCTCTTAATATGGTTTTTCAGTGTTTTTTATAACGAAAATAAGCAAAATACGAGGAATTTACGTTCCCATGGTTCTAATTCATATCCTTCAATTAGGGTGATCAGGACTTGGTACTGAAAATGTGTATGAATTCTTCATTTTTAGCCGTATTGCAGAGGTATTAAAGGTATATTTTGTATTTTTTCTAACTTTTGTGTGTTTTCACAACAGAATGGCACATATTTAAAACACTTACCCTTAGCTAGTTGAAAATGTGTATGAATTCTTCATTTTTACCCGTAGTGCAGAGGTAATAAAGGAATATTTTGTATTTTTTCTAACTTTTGTGTGTTTTCGCAACAGAATGGCTCATATTTAAAACACTTACCCTTAGCTATTTGAAAATGTGTATGAATTATTAATTTTTAGCCGTTTTGAAGAGGTAATACAGGTATATTTTGTATTTTTTCTAACATTTTTGTGTTTTCTCAACAGCATGGCACAGATTTAAAACACATAACCGTATATAGTTGAAAATTTGTATGAATTCTTCATTTTTAGCCGTATTGCAGAGGTAATAACGGAACATTTTGTATTTTTTCTAACTTTTGTGTGTTTTCGCAATAGAATGGCTCATATTTAAAACATTTACCCTTTAGCTAGTTGAAAATGAGTATGAATTCTTCATTTTTAGCCGTATTGCAGAGGTAATAAAGGAATATTTTGTATTTTTTCTAACTTTTGTGTGTTTTCGCAACAGAATGGCTCATATTTAAAACACTTACCCTTAGCTAGTTGAAAATGTGTATGAATTCTTCATTTTTAGCCGTTTTGCAGAGGTAATAAAGGAACATTTTGCATGTTTTATAACTATTGGGTTTTGATGCAATATAATGTTTAAATAAAAAATCATTGTACCTTTAGATTGTTGAAGATCTGTACTATCTCGTCGTTTTTATACTTATTTAATTTGTAAAAAATGACCATTTTGAATTGTGTTATATGGTTTTTTGTTACGCAATAGAATGGATCAGATATAAAACATTTCCCCTTAGATAGTTGAAAATGTGTATTACTTCTACATTTTTAGACGCATTGCAGAGGTAATAAAGGCACATTTTGCATTTTTTCTATCTTTTGTGTGTTTTCGCAACAGAATGGCTCATATGTAAAACACTTACCCTTAGCTAGTTGAAAATGTGTATGAATTCTTCATTTTTAGCCGTTTTGCAGAGGTAATAAAGGAATATTTTGTATTTTTTCTTACTTTTGTTAGTTTTAGCAACAGAATGGCTTATATTTAAAACACTCACCCTTAGCTATTTGAAAATGTGTATGAATTCTTAATTTTTACCCTTTTTGCAGAGGTAATAAAGTAATATTTTGCATTTTTTCCAACTTTTGTGTGATTATGCAATATAATAGCTCATATTTCAAAAATTTACCTTTATCTAGTTGAAAATGTGTATGAATTCTTAATTTTTTTCGGTATTGATGTGTTAAAATAGTACTAGTTTGCATTTATTCTAACTTTTGTGTGTTTTCTCAATAGAATGGCTCATATTTAAAACATTTACCCTTAGCTAGTTGAAATTTTGTATGAATTCTTCATTTTTAGCAGTATTGCAGAGTTAATAAAGTAACATTTTGCATTTTTTCTAACTTTTGTGTGTTTTCACAACAGAATGGCTCATATTTAAAACATTTACCCTTAGCTAGTTGAAAATGTGTATGAATTCTTCATTTTTAGACGTATTGCAGAGGTAATAACGGAACATTTTGCATTTTTTCTAACTTTTGTGTGTTTTCGCAATAGAATGGCTCATATTTAAAACATTTACCCTTTAGCTAATTGAAAATGTGTATGAATTCTTCATTTTTTGCCGTATTGCAGAGGTACCAAAGGAATATTTTGTATTTTTTCCAACTTTTGTGTGTTTAGGCAATAGAATGGCTCATATTTAAAACATTTACCCTTAGCTAGTTGAAAATGTGCATGAATTCTTCATTTTTAGCCGTATTGCAGAGGTAATAAAGGAATATTTTGTATTTAGTATAACTTTTGTGTGTTTTATCATCACTATTTCTAAAATTTACAAATATGAACCTTTGATTGTTTAAAATGTGTATGAATTCTTCATTTTTAGACGTTTTGAAGAGTTAATAAAGGAATATTTTGTATTTTTTCTAACTTTTGTGTGTTTTCGCAACAGAATGGCTCATATTTAAAACACTCACCCTTAGCTAGTTGAAAATGTGTATGAATTCTTCATTTTTACCCGTATTGCAGAGGTAATAAAGGAATATTTTGTATTTTTTCTAACTTTGTGTGTTTTCGCAACAGAATAGCTCATATTTAAAACACTTACCCTTAGCTAGTTGAAAATGTGTATGAATTCTTCATTTTTAGCCGTTTTGCAGAGGTAATAAAGGAATATTTTTTATTTTTTCTTACTTTTGTGTTTTCGCAACAGAATGGCTCATATTTAAAACACTCACCCTTAGCTAGTTGAAAATGTGTATGAATTCTTAATTTTTACTCATATTGCAGAGGTAATAAAGGAATATTTTGTATTTTTTCTAAATTTAGTGTTTTTTCGCAACAGAATGGCTCATATTTAAAACACTAACCCTTAGCTAGTTGAAAATGTGTATGAATTCTTCATTTTTACTCGTATTGCAGAGGTAATAAAGGAACATTTTGCATTTTTTCTAACTTTTGTGTGTTTTCGCAATAGAATGGCTCATATTTAAAACATTTACCCTTAGCTAGTTGAAAATGTGTAAGAATTCTTCATTTTTAGCCGTTTTGCAGAGGTAATAAAGGAACATTTTTCATTTTTTTCTAACTTTTGTGTGTTTTCGCAACAGAAAGGCTCATATTTCAAACACTTACCCTTAGTTAGTTGAAAATGTGTATGAATTCTTCATTTTTAGCCGTATTGCAGAGGTAATAAAGGAACATTTTGCATTTTTTCTAACTTTTGTGTGTTTTCACAATAGAATGGCTCATATATAAAACAATTACACTAATCTAGTATAAATTGTCTATGAATTCTTCATTTTTAGCAGTATTGAAGATGTAATAAAGGAACATTTTGCATTTTTTCTAACTTTTGTGTGTTTTTGCAATAGAATGGTTCATATTTAAAACATTTACCCTTAGCTAGTTGAAAATGTGTATGAATTCTTCATTTTTATCCGTATTGCAGAGGTAATAAAGGAATATTTTGTATTTTATGTAACTTTTGTGTGTTTTCGCAATAGAATGGCTCATATTTAAAACACTTACCCTTAGCTCGTTGAAAATGTGTATGAATTCTTCATTTTCACCCGTTTTGCAGAGGTAATAAAGGAACATTTTTTATTTATTATAAATATTGTGTGTATTCTAAAAATAATGTAAAAAATATAAAACTCTTACACTTAGATAATTGAAAATTTGCATTAATTATTTATTTTTAGAAGATTTGCAGAGTTACTATAGGAATATTTTGTATTTTTTATAACTTTTGTGTGTTTTCTCAACAGAATGGCTCATATTTAAAACACTCACCCTTAGCTAGTTGAAAATGTGTATGAATTCTTCATTTTTACCCGTTTTGCAGAGGTAATAAAGGAATATTTTGTATTTTTTGTAACTTTTGTGTGTTTTCGCAACAGAATAGCTCATATTTAAAACACTTACCCTTAGCTAGTTGAAAATGTGTATGAATTCTTCATTTTTAGCCGTTTTGCAGAGGTAATAAAGGAATATTTTGTATTTTTTCTAACTTTTGTGTGTTTTCGCAACAGAATGGCTCATATTTAAAACACTTACGCTTAGCTAGTTGAAAATGTGTATGAATTCTTCATTTTTACCCGTATTGCAGAGGTAATAAAGGAATATTTTGTATTTTTTTTATCTTTTGTGTGTTTTCACAACAGTATATCTCATATTTAAAACGCTTACCCTTAGCTAGTTGAAAATGTGTATGAACTCTTAATATTTAGCCGTTTTACAGAGGTAATAAAGGAAGATTTTGTATTTTTTCTAACTTTTGTTTGTTTTCGCAACAGAATGGCTCATATTTAAAACACTTACCCCTAGCTAGTTGAAAATGTGTATGAATTCTTCATTTTTACCCGTATTGCAGAGGTAATAAAGGAATATTTTGTATTTTTTCTAACTTTAGTGTGTTTTCGCAACAGAATGGCTAATATTTAAAACACTTACCCTTTGTGTGTGGGTGTAAGTTTTTTTTGTGTGTTTGTAATTGTGTGTGTGTGTGTGTGTGTGTTTAAGTTTTTGTGTGTGTAATTTTTTTGTGTGTGTGTTTGTGTTTTTTTTTTTGTATGTGTGTGTATGTGGTTTTGTATTTTTTTTTTTGTTTATTTTTTTGCGTTTTTTTTTATTTGTGCGTGTGTGTGCGTTTTAGTTTTGTGTGTGTGTGTGTTTGTAAGTTTTTGTGTGTGTGTGTGTGTGTGTGTGTATTTTTTTGTGTGTTTGTAATTTATTGAGTGTGTGGTTTTTTTATATAGTTTGTGTCTGTGTTTTTTTTGTGTGTTTGTGTGTGTGTGTAAGTTTTTTTGTGCATGTAAGTTTTTGTGTGCATGTAAGTTTTCGTGTGCATGTGTAAGTTTTTGTGTGTGTGTGTGTGTTTGTGTAAGTTTTTGTGTGTGTGTGTGTGTGTAAGTTTTTTTGCGTGTGTGTGTGAGTTTTTTTGTGTTCATGTGTAAGTTTTTGTGTGTGTGTGTGTGTGTGTGTGTTTGTAAGTTTTTGTGTGTGTGTGTAAGTTTTGGCGTGTGTGTGTGAGTTTTCGTGTGTGTGTGTGTAAGTTTTGTGTGTGTGTGTGTGTGTAAGTTTTTGTGCGTGTGTGTGTGAGTTTTTTTGTGTTCATGTGTAAGTTTTTGTGTATGTGTGTGTGTGTGTGTGTCAGTTTTTGTGTGTGTGTAAGTTTTGGCGTGTGTGTGTGAGTTTTCGTGTGTGTGTGTGTGTAAGTTTTGTGGGTGTTTGTAAGTTTTTGGGTTCATGTAAGTTTTTTTCTGAATTTTATTTTTCGTGTGCATGTGTAAGTTTTTGTGTGTGTGTGTGTGTGTTAGTTTTTGTGTGTGTGTGTGTAAGTTTTGGCGTGTGTGTGTGTAAGTTTTGGCGTGTGTATGTAAGTTTTCATGTGTGTGTGTGTGTAAGTTTTTGTGTTTGTGTGTAAGTTTTTGTGTGTGTGTAAGTTTTTGTGTGCATGTAAGTTTTGTGTGCATGTAAGTTTTTGCGTGTGGGTCTAAGTTTTTGTGTGTGTATGTGTGTAAGTTTTTGTGTGTCTAAGCTTTTGTGTGTGGATGTAAGTTTTTTGTGTGTGTTTGTTAGTTTGTATGTGTGTGTGTGTAAGTTTTTTTGTGTGTAAGTTTTATGTGTGTGTGTGTGTGTATAATTTTTTGTGTGAATGTAAGTTTTATTGTGCTTGTGTTAGTTTTTGTGTGTGTGTGTGTGTGTGTAAGTTTTGTGTGTGTGTGTGTAAGTTTTGGTGTGTGTGCGTAAGTTTTAGTGTGTGTGTGTGTGTTAGTTTTTTTGTGTGTTTGTTATTTTTTTTGCGTGTATGTTAGTTTTTGTGTGTGTGTAAGTTTTTGTGTGTGTGTGTGTGATTTTTTTAGTGTGTGAGTGATTGTTTGTGTGTGTGTGTGTGTGTAAGTTTTGTGTGTGTGTGTGTGTAGTTTTTTGTGTGCATTTAATTTTTTGTGTGCTTGTAAGTTTTCGTGTGAATGTGTAAGTTTTTGTGTGTGTGTGTGTGTGTGTAAGTTTTTGTGTGTGTGTGTGTTAGTTTTTGCGTGTGTGTTTGTGTTTTGGTGTGTGTGTGTGTAAGTTTTCGCGTGTGTGTGTAAGTTTTTGTGTGTGTGTGTAAGTTTTTGTGTGTGGGTAAGTTTTTGTGTGCATGTCGGGGGACGGGGGGAGGACCTTTGGGGCCCAGGGAGGGCTTTTGGGGATCTGGGTCCCTTGAGGATTGGGTGGTCTTTTGGGGGCCCAGTGGACCTTTGGGGGGCCCGGGGATGGCCTTTGGGGCACAGGGAGGGCCTTTGGGGCACAGGGAGGGCCTTTGGGGGTCCGGGGGGGGGGCAGTTGGGGGCCTGGGGGACATTTGGGGACCGGTGGAGGGCCTTTGGGACCCCGTTGGTCCTTTGAGAGCTCGATGGGCCTTTGGGGGGCCCGGGGATGGCCTTTGGGGGTCTGGGTGGGCCTTTGGGGGCACCGGTGGCCCTTTGGGAGCTTTGGGGGCCTTTGAGGACCGGGGGCTTCCTTCGGGGTTGGGGTAGGAGGATTGGAACCCTTTGGGGTTGGGTTAGAGGACCTCAAAACACTGTTCAAATGGAACTTGTGTATTATAATGACCACAGAGTTTCACCCTCAAATTCTCTTCTAAAATCTCTTCAAAAATCTTCTTTCAAAATGTCTCTAACTGTTTCGCCGAAATAGTTCCAGAGCCTGTCTAAAACGGTTTCGCCCAAATAATCCCTAAACGTAATTTCAGCGTGTTCCTTTTGTTTTTGGCATCTCTGCGCTAATGTATTTCAAATTAATAAGAAACCTGATTCCCGCACTAAAATAATTCATCGCTAAGATGTTTCTTGGAGAATTGTTTACATGGCCTTTGGTTATTAATATCCTTTGGAGTTCGACCAAAAGAGTTGTTTCCGAGGCAATGACATTAATGACTTGGATCTATTCCTGGAGAATCGTTTCTAAGCGAAAATTTTTAAAGTCTGACAGATGATGTCATTGGTTGATTGATCTGTCAAGAAAGGGGAATTAATTTGTTGTTTCTAAGGGGAATTATTGATTTACGTTAGGTGAATTGAGGTTGACGGCACAGGTGTTCTAAGGTCGATGTTGTTGTTGTTGTAAGTGCACGCTCTCAGCGAATGTCAAGGTCGATGTTGTTGTTGTTGACACACTTTGATTACGCAATCAATTTAGGTCATTGACCCCATTAACCACGTGTTCTCCCTAATGACTCTATGCCCATATATGGAGTCCTGTCCGTATTCTATGCCCATATAAGGAGTCCTGTTCGGAGTTATTATGGCCATTCTACTCAAAGTCACCCGATCAAAATTTTGAGACAGCGATTTTGTTCCACATGATCGACAAAATACAATAATTATGTCTTTAAGCATGACTTAATCCCCCACGGTCCCTGAAGAAAGGACTACAAGTTATGAACTTTACCCAATGTTTACATATAGTATTGGTTATTGGAAAATATACCAAAGTTTTCAGGGGAATTTGTCTGTTAATTTGGGGTTGGGTGAGTCGGGTATTAGGTGGCAGAATATTTTTATGGAGTAAGTTCTAATGGGGAAGGGAGATTGCTATGAAGGGGGCGCATTATTTAAAAAACTATCAGAAATAAAAGAAAAAAACAAAATTTTCTTCAACTGAAAGTAAGGAGCAACATCAAAACTTAAAACGAAAGGAAATTATTGCGTATATGATTTGCTTCGCCCCCTAGTCATTAACTTAATCTTTTCGCTAAAGTTTTTTTTTGTACTTTCATCAGAGCCATTTATTCTAATTAACGGCTTTTGTGATTAAGGGGTCATTCTTATTTAATTGGAACAAAATTTTAACTTTAGCGTAAAGAGCAAGGTATCAACTAAGGGGTGAACTCCCTAATATACGTAATATAAATATACGAATATAGAAATTCGTTACGTAAGTTAATTCGTAAGTTAAGTTAAAACAAAATATAGAGAAGGCCATTTAGCCAAAAAAAAGTAAAATTAATATACAAATTTTGTTTTAATTTTTCATGTACGGTTAGCCAAAATTAAAGCTGCATTAATTCAAAAACGTTCAGAAATTATATAAAAAAAACAAGTTTCTTTGACTGAAAGTAAGGAGCGAAATTATAACTTAAAACAAACAGAAACTATTCCGTATATAAAAGGGGCTGTCCCCTCCTCAGCGCCTCACTCTTTACGCTAAAGTTTGACACTGTCTCACAACTTTATTTATCAAAACAATAAAAAAAACTTTAGCGTAAAGAGCGACGCATTGAGGAGGGGACAGTCCCTTTCACATACGGGTTAATTTCTTTCCGTTTTAAGTTTTAATGTAGCTCCTTACTTTCAGTTAAAAAACTTATTATCTTATCTTATTACAGAAGGCACTACGTTTCAGCTGTCTCTACAACCATGATACTGATGAAACTTACAAAATATCCATTTATAATAAACTTTTCCGATCATTTGTATAAATCTACTATAAAAGAATCTTGTCGAAAGGTAAGCGCGTGTTAAATCATCATGTACTTAATTATTTAGCTAAATATTTCAAATACTATTGGCTATATTTCGTTCTATAATACAATTTAAAAAGACGATTACAAACAGGAAAAGTTTACGGCTTTTTATTTTTTTTGAATAGTAAAAGACAAACCTCAAAAAATCAGACAGCTTAATAAGTCAAATCTAGCACCATACCCCCAGGAAAGTTCATTTTAATCCTCATTTAGAATGAACTACGTCAATTCTTTATATAATAATATTTAATTACATGGGCTTGAATTGGTTCTTTATTAGAAGAAACATGTTTATTACCTATTTATCATCAACTATTCTAATCCTTTACGTAAACATATACTGACACCATTATAGCTAGTATCATAATATTGAATTTACTTTTTACGTCATATATGGTTACAACCTACGATTGTGACGTCGTTCATCAATCTTGTACATGAAAAATGCAGGGTTATCTAAAAATATTGTTTTTATTTCAAATATTCTTTTTCACAAAACGCACTAGATGTAGTAATTTCCTTTAAATGAGCATTTAAACAGCTCTCTACAATGCTCCAGTGTCCAGAAATCTTGAAAGAAAAAAGAATCCCGTCGATGCGAAATAGCATCATAATGAGCTATTTCCTTGTTTTACAAGTCAATGGATTTTCCTTGTTGTTCGACCCAAGAGGCTGTGAGTTTCCTTTAAATGAATTTTAGACAGGGCGGCTCTAAAGGTGTACTTCGTAGTTCGATCTGCCAATGATTTTAGAAGTTATGGGCCATTTTACTTCTTAGTATGGGACTTGATCACCACTTACTAGGTTGTTGCTGTGTAAATTTTTGTTAATTGCAAAAGGTTTCTAAATATAGCAATTTCTTTAAAACGAGCCATTAAACAGATCTTTATGATTTTCCAGTACCCATCTAGCTGAGGAGAAAAAACGGAAAGAAGAGACACCTTTGATGCAAAATATCGTTGTTGCAGCCACTTTTCTTGTTTTTCGAGCCAATGAATTTTTCTTGTTCCTCAAGCCAAGGGACTCTAAGTTTTTTGTATAGGGTTTTTGGACAGGGCAATTCTAATAATGTATTTCTTGCTTTGATTTAAAACTATTTATAGAAGTTATGGGCTATTTCATTTCTTAGTATGTGACCTAATCGTCTCTAACTAAGTTGCTGGTTACCGCTACAACCTGGAAACCATGATTTTTATTAGATAGATATTTTAATACTTTGACTATATTAACTATTGGTTATTATTGACAATGTTTTTTTCTTTAGTATCACTTAAAGACACACATTTTTTAAAAGTATAGTCTCAAACAGGAAAAAGCCTGTGGTTTTTCTGACTTGGAATAGTATGAGATAAACCTCAGAGAATTAGGCAGGTATGAAAGTCAAATATGCCCCATAAAAGAGCTACCGCTGAAGCAACGATACAGTTTGGGCTTCACTAGAATTTAGAGTTAGTTCTTTGTTATAGTTAAAATTAAATGGACCGATTTTTTGTATAATTCTAATGGCTTACTTTGTAGTTCAATTCCTATAGGCTATAGTTCGTTCTTTAATATAAACATTTATATAATAATTTATTATATTTTTAATGTAGCAAACATAATAATATTACATTCACTTAGTATTATCCCCACAGGTACTTCTACGACAGCTTTATCCCTTTTCCGACGACAGCCCTGTCACGTCACGACATCCCAATCCCTTTTCTGACGACAGTCCACTGAAGTCACGAAAGCCAATAGCAATATTCCCACGGGAGCCCATGACAAGATTCCCAGCCCTGGCAAGACTCCCTTGAAACGCCCTAGCAAGATTTCTGCTGTTTTTCTGGAATATTTCCAAGTGCTCTAATATTTCTTAGGTGTTGAAAAAGAGTTCAGTGTGCCGACATCAAAATGGATAGTTATACATTATTGAATATTGAAAGTGTTGATGAAATGGAACCTAGAGTGCCTAAAGTAGCAGTGGAAATTACAAGGGGTTGTCAACTAACCCTACAATGTCACAAAATGTATGCTGGATATGTTAAAACATTAAGCAAATTCAAGTCGGAAGAACCATTATGCTTTGCGGATAAAGTGCAAATAGTGCACATACAAAAACTACAAGACGGATTAAATGTGCTGGCGAAATATATTGAAGAGAACGATTTATAGAAAACTGTTAGCCTGTATTTGCTAGTGAGGGTGATAAAATGGCTAGATTTGAGAACCAGTAAATCTTACGTAATCTGGAATAATGTATAATTTTAGATGATGACTTTCTGGAATTATCTCGTCAAAGAAAGATTCTCGAGAAACGCCTAACTGTATAATGGGAACCAATTCCCCATCTTTGGACTATTGCATAAAAACTTTGTCGTCGTGGTCCAGCTCCTTCTACTCAATTCTTAGATATATTAATTGAGAACAAACAAAATGATATTGTGATTTTGCTCGTATCCACTACTTAGACGGCCATTTTGTGACCTCACTTCTCCTAGAAGACATTTTTCATTGATCCCTAGTTAGTTTCTTTCAGGAAGTGAGACAGTCAATATCGAAAAATGTTTTACACATACCCATTGTGCTTCTATACTTTGGGCAGCTGGTCATCCTGTGAGAATTGTACTTTTGCTGATGACTATGGCGAAAAGTGTAAATTATGCAATCCATGTAAATTGCATATAGGAAATTCAGTGCCAATTAAAGACTGCAATTCCTGTCTTGAAGAGATTTTTGATTCTCATAATAGAGGATTCTTATACTCCGATTGTCACTATGACAAATATAATCAATGGTAAAATACTTACCATGGCATGATTGCGAAGAAGCCCAAACGTGACTTCAATTAAATTTTAAGAGACTGGTATTGTCGTGGCTTGAAATTCTTTCGGGAAGAATAACTTGGTATACGTTTCAACTTCTGGAATAATCAAAGAGTCTGGTTCTTACAACATCGCCGTGAAGATACCGGCTATTTTGATTATGAACCTACAGACTTTATTTGGCTGTTACAGAAAGTGATTCTTCATATGAGAATTTTGTATGGACATTGCTTCAAATAAGCAAATTGAAACACATGAATTTTAATAATATGAATCAGATTAGTATTGTTGAATTTACTGAGAGATTTAATAAAAATGAAGTTACATTATATTTTAGAAAATTTGACCCTGACTTTGCATTTCAAGATGAATACAAGCTGAATCCTGATAAACTACCAAAACTTATCGTTCTGATGATTACCTATACGTAGAAAAAGAAATATAAAAATTGATACAGTGTTTTGTATATATATACATTTAATCAATAAACAAATTTACTTACATTTTAAAGACAATTCACTATTAGGGCACCAAAATTTATGTTATAGAGGAAGGAAAGAGTATTTTCAAATAAAAAGTTGTTCAGTCGAGGATTGTCGCTATAAATCATGAGGAATTCCATGTAAGTATGTCCGTGACATCGGAAAATAAAATATAATAGGGCATGAAAACCACAGCTTTTTATTGATAGTTCTTGTACTCACTTCCGATTTTGAATAATATTTTCCGCTCTGTTCAAAAAAAATTTTAATGTGAAGTGTGAAGAATCTATATAGTAGGCCAAGAGGATCGAAACATTCTGTATTCTTTCTTGCATGAAAGATAAAGAGCCAATGCACCGTTTTTACCGTTGATGGACTACTGTTAACAATAATAATAGTATTGTCGGCATGCTGAATATGCTCCAGAAAATCTGAAGGGTGCAATAGGATTTATATATGGATATGTAGTGGTCCATATTAAATACACTGATTATTTGATTCTTGTTCATGGTGCCAAGTCTAATGAATCACTGCCATCAGGGGTAGTTTCCCAGTAGGTTTCAAATTGATTTAGTGAGGCTAATGCAATACTTTATTCGAGTGGTTCGTCAAAGATACACTCTAAACGCATATTACCCGTCCGGACAATACTCATATCTTGAGTACCGGCCAAATCCAAAACAATGATACCTTGATTTTTCGCAAACATTTATATAGCATACCATTTTCGAATAGTTGTGAATCTCGATCTAGGGTCTGCATTGTCAATTCATATAGGGTCCTGTAGGACTTATCAAAGGATAAATGGTTGAGAGGAATTCCATTTACTTTACACACAAGCGTTGAAAGTCCAAACAGTTCAAATTTATGCAGAGAATTTGTCCATAATCCAACAGCGTACTACAAAAGCCAATGCCAATTTGGAAGGAATTTTGCCATTGATAAATCAGTAGAGGTACGCGTACCCGTAGCAATATGGCATTGATTCGTGATTGTATTAGGAACGAGCAATTTGATATTATTTCCAGAGGCTCTTAATTTTTCAATTGCCAAGGGAACAGAACTCATAACTTCCTGTTTTCGTACATGAAGTATTGCCGACTGTTAGACTGTTAGATCGAGTGCAGCCCCCAGTACTTTTCGCATAATAAAATTGGACGCTGCGAGTTTTAGCTTTATGTCAATCTTTAAATTGGGAGGCAGCCATTGAGGTATTTTAAATATCTCATGATTTAGTTTCCGAACTAATTTAAATCTTTAGTTGTCGCATCTCCAAGAATATTGGTAGTGTCAGTATCTGTTTTATATTCATTACCCAAATCATGTCCCCACAGCAGCTTATAAGACATTGGAGTCATAAACATGAATTGTATATAACTAGCATAATTTGAAAGATTATTGCTCGTGCTCACCGATGTTACATTTATGCAGAAACTTATTTGTCTAAATAAATTATGTAGTACGCAGTTTTCGTTAGAATAACCCTTTGGCTGCACTTAGTTTTTCATTTTTAGATTTCTTAACAACGAAATTTAAATCTATAAATATTGAAGTCAAATCAATGAAGTAGGCTTAAATGGAATAAATTTGAAAATGTACTTTTTCAGAGAGCGGTTGTTGTGGATAAAATTGTTCATAATATCCATGTTTTACACTGATATCTACAATTTCCGTATTAAAAAGATTTAGAGATGACGTGACTGAAGGGTGAGATTCTTTGTGTGGTAGATATGCCATTTTCTAGAAAAATAAATCTCTTTTCGATCGTTCTACTTTCTTTTTCGATAATTTGCGCTTCTGGGCTTAGTTGAGACTGATGAGAGAGTCTTTCGCATCGTTTTTAAACCCTTTTCGCGTTGTTTAAATCGCTTGCCAAGGGATTGCGTGCTCGACCTAAGATTTTCCCAAAGACTTTCTTGAAAATCCTTCCCTGAGCCCCAATCATGTAATGTAGAGGACGCAATATCCGCTGCAACCGGTACAATATATTTCTTAGCCATGGGTAGTGTAGAGCGAAACAGCTTAGCAAACCAATTGCCGAGACCGTAACCGGACATTAACGAGTGACCCCTGTAATAGTCCATTCAATGACCCAACTGTCGTGGTCCAAGAGGAGCATCATAAGAATAAATATCAGGACATAAAAACTGAGTTCTATTAGCCATTTCACTGAATGAGTTGAACATGACATGTAATTGCAGAAAAACATTTTTTTATTACTAGAGGATCGCCCAATTCACTTCTTAATGTTAACTGACAGAGCTTCAAATACAAAATTTTGACTGGAATGTATTGAAGGTGCTTTGTATTGTATTGGTGAATATGGTAATTAGAGGTGTTTCGCTCAAGAGCAGGTAGGAGGGCAACATTGTTATTACCGACTCTGGATCTCTTGACAAAGGATGCGTAAAGAAATATACAACTGTCTGAGGAGAAGGCAAGTGGATACTCTGCAAAAATGATACGATACATGCCACTAGCGCTTCCAACACTTTTACCATTGATAATATTATGTTTAAAACCAAGATATTGACGTAAATTCTCATTGAGAATAATCTCCCCACTGTCAATGGGTGAACTAATGTAAATCTTGCCCTCTTCCTTTGAATAGTTGAATTAAAAGGCACCATTTTTACGAAATGAAATTTTTTGTTGATTTCACAACATAAATTACTCATACTCCCATATTCCTTATGTGATAATGTGACAAAGGGTATTCATATCAATTGATATTTTTAATTACATGTTGATCGTTAACGATCGGCCAGTCCTGAGGTTTAATTTTTACATCATATGTAAGATCCTTTCTTTGGATATCATATGTATTTTTAAGAATACAACCTATAAGAGCCACTTCATACCTCCCCTCATATCTAATGGTAGGAAAGAGTCCAAAAATCATTTGTTTTATTCAAATCGTCATAAAAAGGATGGGGAACATTGGACATGAATTTCACATAGAAATCTTCAGACATTATGATCGTCTTCAGCGGTTATCCACGAATCAAAATCAGAGTTTTATCCTAGCCAGCGAGCAAGCACCTGTCGCTTACCCTTGCGAGTACCAGTCTTTAATACATTTTTAAATTGATAGATTACACTATTTCCAACTTTTTGCAATACATAGGCATAAAAACGGCCAAGAATCTCTTCATCTTTCATATAACGAAGCCAAAACGTTATAGGTTTAGTGTCCAAGACTTTTCACACTTTAAAAGTTCAGTGCTCCACAAGTAATTTCCCTTTTCAAAAATATTTCTTGTACGATTGATTCGAACAGTATAACCAACATTAAATTTTTTCCCCACATTTTCATTCAAATATTGTTTAAGAGAAAGTGTAGTGTCCCTACGATGAATTAAAAGAAGGCTAACGTTGAACAAGAATCGATCAGGGTACTGATTATAAATCAACAAGATTTTATCTAAATCTTGAATAAATGCATCATTATTTCTCAATGTACAATACCTTAAAAGTAAAAGTCGAATTGTTCGTAATAAATTTTCATCCAATGCCGCATTTATAGGACTATGACTAAGATAGAGTATTTTACTAGATTTCAATAAAACCCTTTTTAGATGTGGATTAAAAAATTCACTTCCACGTTCTGTCTTGATTTTTTATATGAATCTTGTTCAAAGATGGATTTAAGGGCTTTTCCAACTTCATTGACTCTCTTTGACTGCATCGGAACTGCATTAGCATACCGACTAAAAACACTTATTGCAAGTAAAATATATTTGTAGTGTTTATTATGACGTCTTTGAATCGCGTCTAGAGCCAAAAGATCTGCTTTTAATATATGCAGAGGGTAAAAGGCTTTAGTTGTTCGATAGTCACGACCTCTAGTCCTGTGATTTCGATTAAGGGTGTAGCTGGGATCTTTTTTTTAAATACTCCTTTGCTAGCTTCTTTTTAATTGCAGTAGCCAGAGCAAGTGTAGTGGAAGAACTTCCTGGTTCTCCAATATTTTCATAGATACGTTTCAAAACTTGTTCCATTTGGAATGTAAACATGATGTGAAGCGTCCGCCAACCTTTTGTGTACTACTGGGTGATGATGCGTCAATATCAATACGTCTTAGCTTTTGTTTAGCTACGACTGGCGTCATCAAATCAATGTTTCCGCTAGGTGTACTAGTATTTTCCAAGAAAGATTTAAAATCATTATCTTCTACCTTTAATGTTGTTGATAAACTATGTTATTTTAATTTCTTTAGAATTCGCTTATTGGTAATAAGAATTTTACAGAAAATTTGACGACTTTAAAAATGTATATGAATGACTATTGAAGTATTCAAGTCTTTTACGATTTGCAATCAAATCCGATAACAAATCAATTAAATTGTAACTCTTGCCCTGGATTATAACTTCATTCTTTTTTTCATCAGCTTGTTCATTTTCAGGGACATACGTCAAGAGTCTTTTACTTTGTTCACGATAGGATGGGGTTAACAAGTGTACAACACTTGTTGATATTTCTTCTTTTTTCGGCTTTTTTAATGTTTCAAAACTTTCAGTACTTTCAGAAGGTTGATCTATGACATTTACCTTGAGCGGTTTTTCACGATAAGGTTTATGTTTGCTGACACGTTGAAAGGCATTTTGAAGTAAAATTAATTTTTCAACATCGGTAATTGTTTCATTTGTTAATAAATTTATCAAGATTATATTCAAAGTGCTCTTTTGGTGAAAGAGCAAGTTCAATTAGCATCAATTTATAAGTTGTAGCCATTTCTAGAGAATATTATTTACAATTCCAGTGATTATCGGCAGTAACAAGAAAAACAAATTACTTCCCGCTTGAACAAGGCGTTTTCTTTTACAATTTGCTTTCTTTTTCCAAGATAGAGCACTTACAAGTGAATAATGCTTTTTCTGTTGTCTAACACCATCTGAAAGTTGAACATTACCTTTGATAAATTTAAACAAAGTTCCGACAAGAGATTAACAAATTCCATGTCTATGCCATGTTTGAGTATTGCCTTCCTAAGCTTCGGTTTTGAATGGAGTAGCACGGAAAATAAAAAAAAAACGGAAAAAAAAAGTATAATAAATGTCGATGTTCATGTAGCTTCTTCAACTTCATGATGGTGACTAATGACCTTTTTTGCTATTCACAAGTAGATATACAGTAATTTCATTACCAAAAATATCAGTGACTACGCCCAACTCTTCGGGTGTGCTTTGATTCGGATCCAATAAAATGTAGCCATAAGGTTTATTAATAGCTTGATTGTATGCCGAAAGTAAAAATTTGGGTTCACAAGGGTAGATTTTTTTGTTTGGAGTTATAAGAGATACTGAATCGCGAACAACTCTATAGATAATTTAGTAAGTACAATTCAAAGCAAGTGTTCTCATACATTTACTCTGATGAAAAAGATTATAGAGCACAACAGTTACAGAAATTTTTTCGTGATGGGACCGGACCGTGAAAAATTGTAACATTTCCTGCGACCATCCTTCAATAGATTCAGTTAAATCGTCAATAATCAACCACGAGTTTGGCGCAATACTAGTAAAGACGTCATGTCCTTGTATGAATTTTATGCTCGGATCAATACTATTTATTTTGTCATAAGATTATTGCCAAACACTATAGCAATAATAGATATTTGTCGAATTCTTTAAAAACATTTTATAGCGGTTTTAAACTATTTTCGTTAATAGTGTTCTTTTGCCGGACATGGTCGGTTTGCAAATAAAAGAACTGAACGTTTTTTTAAATATATACCTACTCCTCCAATATCAAAATGCAACTAACCAAACCTAACCTGAATCTCTTTAATAAATACTCAAAGGAAATAGAATACATAGTTTCTCTTAATTAACAAATAAAATATAGTTACAACGACAATTTAAAAAAGACATAGAAAAATAAACACTTTATAGAGTTGCACTTGAACATTTAAAACACTCTATCCTGGCGGGGGTGACCAGTGGCCCAGCCGGCCAGCGAACGGAAGGTCCCCGTGACGGCCGGTAACAAGGCCCGGACAGTACGAGGGTCCGTGGCAGGGAGACAACAAGAATTATAAACACTTAATAAACACGCCCCCTCCCCTCTCCCCCAACTATAGGGCTTTCTCCAGACCAAGTTGCTTTCTATAATTTAAACATTCAACTTGATCTGAAGTAAGGTAGCGACCATAAGTTAGTACCTCGACACCGCCCGCAAAAACATAGACTTTATCCGATATGGTGGATATGGCATTTTTTTCAATCCAAACCGTGGAGTTTTTATAGAGCAAATGGCCATGACACTTGCTCTTGGAACTAAATTATTCTCCTTATAGTTCCTATAAACACTCATGGTGAAATTATATTTTATAGAGTGCGGAGGCAATCCCTTGCAGAGCTGTTTGGTAGCCCTATTGTGCGTTTGCATGGGATACACCTTCGGACCGGTAAAGACACCATGGAATACCAAGTCGCTCCCCGTCTAGGCTCCGGATAGGCTGACTCATCCCTGTATGTGTAATCCATCCGGGAGCTAATGTACTCTCCATTTTCTAAATCATGTAACAGATTATCTGTATTAACTTTCAAAAGAAGGGAATCAGTGTCTCCATAATAAAACTGAGCTTGTCCCATCCCCGGCCATTGGTGCTTACACATATAGAAATAAAACTCTAACAAGAGTTTCTTTGAAACTTCCAAAAAAGCGCTGCCAGCGGTAATGTTTTTATTCAAAACTACATTTCTCTTTTTTCTATGTAATAGGACCATTTTGGAGTCTATAATTGTAAACGATTAGAAGTTTGGATCCGCAATGATTCTGACAAATTCTTTTGGGTCGGTTAAAACGTCACAAGGAGTCCTGTTGCACACACTCTCGCACATTTTACCACAGGCCGAATTTAAAATGAGCTTTAAGGTTTCTTTTTCAACCTTTGTTTTTGCTTGAGACCGTTTGTTGACAAAAGTGTCTACAGACATCTACATATAAGGCTTTTGATCAGACTGGAGGGGTCTATGAATCTTTGTGATATTGAAACTGTTGGCCAGCATCCACCGCAAAAGAACTTGGTGTATGACAATATTCCGTTTCGGCTCAGTCGGCAGTAAGCCTATGTTTTGAAGGTATCCAATGTGTACCCATATTTTGTACTAATGATAAATTCTAGGGACTCAAAGAGTCCTTAGGCACCAGTCTATTTATGCAGGGGAAAACAAAGTCCTTTACCGAGGTATGAGGCTCCAGAGATCTTTCACCTTCAATTTCAAAAAACCATCCTTGTAGTCCATTCTCCTCAACAGTGTGAATGTTGGGGAAATCTGGAGCAGAAGCATCGCCAAACCATTGGTAATTCCCACACGGCAAATAAAAGTGAGACATTACCGACAGATAAAGGGAATTCATATCCAAGAAAACGCCGTTCGCCTTTTCATCAATGCGTTGTCCAGTCGGGTTGTTTTCGAGGATATGATCCCTTTGGAAAACATACCCTCCCCACATGGACCTTTCTAGAAAAAGGTGCTGATACACTTCGGCGATCAGACCTGTTTCAGCATTACTAATTTTAAGAATTAAATCCATCGCCAAATGAGGAGTGGAAAAATAATACCCAGTATGCAACCCGAATTCTTTGTGAATTTTGTCCGTGTCTTTACAGACAATATCCAGCAGCGTCAATACATCACTTGCCAGGTACATTTTACAATAATTTCTCCCATTTGTACACCCTTCCTTTTCCCAAACCCTCCTTACAAATTGGCAGTGGTCCATTGAAGATCGCGAAGTGAATCTTAAAATTGCGATCGGCGGTAATTTTTCCTCACTTAGCTTCGAGGCAGAACTGTAGTACTCATACGGGTATATGCCCTTACTAGTTAACAAATCATACAGTTCCTCATATAGAAAGTGCTGTTTAATGAGGGGGAAACTATTGAAATCGTCATATTTTTTATTTGAATGATTCGACTTAAAGACATGAGGAAAAAACTGTATGAATCTAGGAAACGGATTTTATTCAAGCACACTTTACCATTATCAATTGCTTGTGATTTAAATTCTAGCAACTTTTCAAATGATTTCGGTATGATGATATATGAAAAAGAATTATCTACCCATGCGCCATCTACAACTTCACCTTTCTGCAATATGAACTTCAAATCGTAGTTACAATTTTGCATGTAAACCTTTAAAAAGTATTGCTGTCTAACATTTAATTACACGATTTGTTTACACGCAACCCCCTAAAATTTCCTTCCCCTTGATGAAATTTATTGCCAGAAACAGTCATGGGCCCGGGCTTTCGCATCCCCTGATTAATTTTCTTTTCAGAAACCCAACAGATATCTAGATTTATAGCCAACTCGTCTTCTGGTGAAAGCTTCATTGGATAATGTGTATGGCGAAGCCGTGAAATTGCCTACTTTGCTATTTTAATAAGTGCAACCATATCTGTCCCAACACAATCTTCCCAATCCCACATCACAACAAAATTTGCCAATTGCATGGTATTACTAGAATCTCCTAGCGCAGGGGCAAAAGAGATTGCAATTGCTTCATGTTCTTTAACACGATTCAAATTTGACGGATCGTACACAACCGTGAGTGCAGCCTCAATGTCCAATTACATCTTGTTGCTTCGCAAAAGCGTGTTCTGAAAATTTTTTTGAACCGCAAAGTGACATTGTGCCCTGAAACCGTTTCCACAGACTGGTACCCATGACACTTACAGTGTTTCAAGTGATTATTTAATTTTAATTCACTACGGAATCTTGACAAACAAACTGGACAGTATAGCAGGTCTCATCCCTCTTTATACCTTTACTTAAAACCCTTCTACTATGCGGAATTAGAAAGAAATTTTCAGTTGACTCAGGATCTTTGGCAGGCTCGTAAAGAAGCCATGCCCAGTGTTTCACTGATTCAATGAGTGGTGCCCTTACGGAATATATTACCCCATTTTTACCACTATGTTCCCGTTCTTCATATTCCTCGTTAAATTGTAAAACTGTAACCCCAACTTTCAAATGTTCATTTGCCCTTTCAAAAATGTAATTCCCCTTTATTGTAACTCGATGGTGCCCCTTTAAGCAATTAAACTAATTTTTCAGAAATTCTGCCCCGTCCCCGCCACCATTAACTGCCGAATTGTCCAACTCCGTCTTACTAGCGTCATCTATTCATGTTTTATGTCCCACCACAGAGACAGAATATTTGAAACACTCTAAACCCGTGTCGAAACGAAAGTGTTTTACACCCTTAGTACCCCTCAAATTTGCATTATATTTTCGAAAGTTATATTTCCTCCTCCCACCTCTTAAAACCAATTCCTTTTTAAATCTAGTAATGTTTAATTCTAATTTTTCAATAAACAAAACTGACAACCCAATCACGTTTTCACTATACCCCTTCATCCTTTTAAAAATTTCACTCACACAATCTGAAAACACACCCTCAAAATTATGCAAGTCCGGGTGAAGCGTCTGCATCTTTGTTTGTATGTGATGTTCGTGCAATTCGCCCGAACTTGCATTTTAAAAATAATTTTAAGTGTGATGGATGCTTTTATACTGTCCCGACCTCCCGCCTCCTGCAAATGGTTTTCGAGAAGTGCCCGAATCATGCTTACATAGGAGTGTGCTACGCTAATAGGATCCGTATGAAATCTACCACTTGATAGGGAATTGAACAGGTCACCGAGCTCAGCCCTATACACGTGAATGTTGCGCAAAGCGGTATCAGCTAAATACAAATTAGGCAATACTGGAGATAAGTCGGTTCCACATTGCTCCCCTAAATCACTTTCCATGGCGGCCGCAGTCTCGACCTCACTTGATCGCAAGTCTTCGACCCATTCATAGTCTATATCAAGGCCGAGACCTCGCACGATAGCATCATAGGCAGTGGGAGCTACACTACCCAGACTCAATCCCATACTCGCAACCCCCCCTTCGTATTCACTAGTCTCAGGGACCTCTTGCGTGTTCACGAATGACTGAATATCGTCATAGAGATTTTAGATCCCAGGTGTAGGTGGTAATGATGGTGTGTGAACCTAAAAGGATAATAAGAATATATTAGCTCACTCGAACACTTTACACTGTGAAAAATGGAATAGTTAAGAACGAGTATACACTATCCAGTGGCATACTAATGCCCCTCTGACCCCTATTTTTATCATGGACAATAGAAGGGTAATGTGACCTCGAAGTCGTAAAACCTCCACTACTCCTTGGAATGTATTATTGTATTATGAACCAATGAAGAGTACCATGAGCCCTTGAAGTCATAGACAACATACTACTCGTTGGAAAGCATCATTGTATTATGAGGCATTGAAGGGTACCTTCGGTACTGTAAACCCCATGCCCACGCTACTGCTATAACAAAACCTTTTGAATTTTTTTAAATAGTCATGGAAAACTTACCGAGGGGGAGGGTTTGCTTCTGGCCATCTGGCAATAAAGTCATCAGCCCATGTAAGCATTTCGTCGGAAACTTCCACTATCACTGTAGCTCCTTCACCAAAGAATCTGTTGAGCATTTCATCGATATTAGTATCACTCTAGAAAAAAGAAAAACGTAAATTTTAGGTATGAATAAAGCTAACACGAAGGTTGAGATCCTTAGAGGGGACACATATGACTCCCTCCAAAAAAACTAGCGAGTAAACACTTAAAAAGTAAAAAACATTCATATTTTACTTATTTCTGAGGGGGCATGGAACCTGAAAAGACAAAGGTAGTGAGTTTGCCCTCAAAAGAATGAAAAAGACGAAAAAAAGCCTTATTTTTAGGTATTTCTGAGGGGGTATTTCTGATAGATCTTTGAAAACTAAGGGGGTATATAAGCTGAAAAGACAAATGTAGTGAGTAGCAACTTAAAAGAGTGACGGAATTTAGAAAAGAGTGAAAAAAAAGACAATATTTCTGAGGGGGAAGGGTGTTTTAAAAATAAGGGGTAGATAAGCTGAAAAGACAAAAGTAGCGAGTGAAAGAATTTAGTAAAGAGTGGAAAATGACATTATATCTGAGGGGGGCGAGTCTTTTAAAACTAAGGGGGTAAATAACCTGAAAAGGTAAAAGTAGTGAGTAGGCACTTAAAAAAGTGAAAAAATGACATTATTTGTGAGGGGGCAGAGTCTCTTAAAACTAAGGAGGATGGGGGTTAAACCTGAAAAGACAAATATATATGCCTACCCAAGGTCAGAATATAATTTGCACTTTACTGAAAAAATATAAGTGTTTTTACTTTTGTGACTTTAATAAATCAAATAATATTAACATTTTGATTACTAAATTCAGTATATGTATATTAAACTGACAATGCGCATTCATTTGTATTCTTGGTACCTCTATTTTAAACGCACTCTTTTATACAGTGCTAGTTTGGTTAATGCTAATGAAATAAAATAGGATGAATATATAATAGTTTAGAAACAAATTTGAGCTATATATTTGCACATTAGGAGGGGGGTAAAGCATAGCATATATTAAATACGTTACCTAACCCAACCTAGGTACCTTTTTCTCCCCCTAAACTCCAAAAAACAATAGTTTAAATATCGTCAACGCATTGAAAACAACGCTAAGCATTCATTACCGCATAGCAGTGTCTTGAATTAACCAATACAAAGCGGGTTTTCTGTCGCGTCTCCAATTTGACATATATAAAAGAGTGCGTTTAACATAGAAGTACCGTATTTTTTTAAGTGAAGTACAAATTATGTTCTGGCCTTGGGAGGGCTAGGGTTTTTGAGCCCAACTTATGTTAATTTCTGCCCGTTTTGAGTTGGACTTGGTTATTTATTGTAATTTATGTTCGTTTTGGGTTTCATTTATTTATCGATTCTGATTTGTGGTAGTTTGACGCTTGATAGATTAATTGATTTTATTTTTGCTCATTTTTGGTTTAATGGAGTTCTTCACTTTTCTTTGAAAAACTTCTTTTGTGGAAAAAGTTTTTTTTTCATTAATTTCTGTTCGTTTTATATGGACATAGTCATTTCAGGGAAAAAGAAAATAATACTTTAAATCTTTTCGTTTTCTTAAGAATTTATAGTTTGGCTTGCTATTAGTAGTAATGCATCTATTGATAGTAAACTACAAGCCTGAGTATGATAATAGGCACCACTGGACCTACATGAAAAAATACATGAAATGGGACAAGAAAACCCATGCCTGAGACACTACACTTACACGTGAACATTCTAAAAAGCTGGCATGGTTTTTGTTATTGATAAGAATTGCACAAGAGTAGACATTTTAAAAAGCTGTCAACGCATGGTATTTGGAAGATTTCCTTAACTCGGGAGGAGTTTGTTATTAAAAAATTGGATGTTGCAATAGTAATTGTCTGACTGACATATGCAAAAAAGGGGTAAGGGATTCGCGGAATAGGACTTTCACACGACAGTAGTTTGTAATTAAAAAATTGTAAGCTGCAATCAGAATTGTTTGATTGACATTCGCAAAAAAGGGGAAAGGGATTTGCGGATTGGATTGTAACTAGAGAGTAGTTTGTTATTAAAAATTTGGACGCTACAATCAGAATTGTTTGATTGACATTTGCAAAATAAGGGGTAAGGGATTTGCGGATTGGAGTGTAACTCGAGAGTAGTTTGTCATTAAAAAATTGGAAGCTACAATCAGAATTGTTTAATTGACATTTGCAAAAAAGGGATAAGGGATTTGCAAATTGGAGTGTAGGATTTGCGAATTTGATCCCATTAAGGTGGGAAAAAAAGGGTTTAGCATTTGCAAATACTTCGATGTGTACTGTATAATACACAAGTGATGTTTGAACAGCGTTGTCAATTTAAAATAGTTTAATGTTATACTATACGAAGAAGTTGATACTAAGAGGGATGTAGATGTCAAGAAAAGAATTGTAATAACGAATAGCCGTACTTCTTCGATGTGTTCCGTATAATACATATGGTGGTGGGGTGATGGCAGAAGAATCTATGAGAGTAGTTATAGGGTTGCGCAGTGGGCTGACTTTCCAGCAACAAATCAGTATGATTGACTTGAAATCCAAAAAT
Organism: Artemia sp. Qi Xiang Cuo; assembly: GCF_049724085.1. Classification (NCBI taxonomy): domain Eukaryota; kingdom Metazoa; phylum Arthropoda; class Branchiopoda; order Anostraca; family Artemiidae; genus Artemia; species Artemia sp. Qi Xiang Cuo. Next base: position 24,868,708 of record NC_142813.1, read on the forward strand.
TTAGAAAAAAATGATTGAAAAGGATTGTTGTGGATATACGACGTGTTTAAACTGTGTAATACACGAGTGGTGTTTGGACAGTGTTGCCCATTTAAAATAGTTTAACGTTATACTATACGAAAAATTTGATACTAAGAGGGGTATAAATGCCCAGAAAAAAAGTTTAAGAATTCACAGCTGTACTTCTTCAATGGTTTCCTTATAATGTAGAAGTGGTTTGGGATGACAGAAGGATCCATGAGAGCTCTTCTTGTGCTGCGCTGTGGGCCGGATTTCTAATGAAAAATCCGTGTTAAGAACATGAATCAAAAATTTTAGGGAAAAATTGCTGAAAATGATTGTTGGGGATATTGGATGATTGTGTACTGTATAATAAACAAGTGATGTTTGGACAGTGTTGTCCATTTAAAATAGTTTAACGTTATACTATACGAAGAATTTGATACTAAGAGGGGTGTAGATGACAAGAAAAGAATTGTAATAATGGATAGCTTTACTTTTTTAACAGTTTCCTTATAATACATAAGTGATTTGGTGAAGGCAGAAGCGTCTATTAGAGAACTTATAGTGCTGCGCTGTGGGCCGAACTTCTAACAAAAAATGCGTGTGATGGATTTGAAATCAAAATGTTATAGAAGAAGTTATTGTAAAGTGTTTTGAGGGATATGGGATGACTGTGTACTTTATAATACACAAGTGATTTTTGGACAGTGTTGTCAATTTAAAATAGTTTAACGTTATACTATACGAAGAAGTTGATACTAGGAGGGGTGTAGATGACAAGAAAAGAATTTTAATAACGGATAGCTTTACTTCTTCGATGTATTCCGTATAATATATAAGTGGTGGCGTGATGGCAGAAGGATCTCTTAGAGTACCTATAGTGCTGTACGATGGACCGAGCTGCTAGTGAAAACCCCTTGTGGATGTGTTGAAATAAAAAATTTTAATCTCTTTAGGCTGTTTGAGTTTTTTTATGGTCTGTGTTTGTCTCTTTGGGCTGTGTGTGTCTCTTTGGGGTGTTTGTGTCTCTTTGGGCTGTGTGTGTCTCTTTAGGCTGTTTGAGTCTTAGTGGTCTGTGTTTGTCTCTTTGGGTTGTGTGTCTCTTTGGGCTGTCTGTGTCTCTTTGGGCTGTTTGTGTCTCTTAGGGCTGTGTATATCTCTTTGGGCAGTTTGTGTCTCTTTGGGCTGTGTCTCTTTGAATCTTTTTGGTCTGTATTTGTCGGTATGGGCGTTTTTTGTCTCTTTGGGCTGTGTGTGTCTCTTTGTACTTTTTGTGTCTCTTCGGGCTGTGTGTGTCTCTTTAGCCTGTGTGTGTCTCTTTGGGATGTATGTGTCTCTTTGGGCAGTTTGAATCTTTTTGGTCTGTGTGTGTCTCGTTTGGATGTTTGTGTCGTTTTGGGCTTTGTGTGTCTCTGTTGGATGTGTGCGTATCTTTGGGCCGTGTGCGTCTCTTTGGGCTCTATGTGTCTCTTTGGGCTGTGGGTGTCTCTTTGTGATGTGTGTGTGTCTTTAGGCTGTGTCTGTCTCTTTGGACTGTGTGTCATTTTGGAGTGTTTGAGTCTTTTTGGTCTGTATGTGTCTCTTTGGGCTATGTGTGTCTCTTTGGGCTGTTTGAGTCTTTTTGGACTGTGTATGTCTCTTGTGGCTGTTTGTGTCTTTTTGGACTGTGGGTGTCTCTTTGGGCTGTGGGTTGATTGGCAGAAGGACGTATTATCGAAGTCATAGCGGAGGGCGAGTTGCTAGCGAAAAATCTAAGCTAATAAGGGTTTTTGACTGTAAACTCTAGTTTTTTGTCAGTTTGTAGTTTACGCACTAATAGTATTGAATCATAGAGAAACAACGAATTTACTTTTTTTTTAAATGTGACTCAAAGACGTTTCGTTCTTTTCACTGGCTTGAAATCGCATACAAACGAGCCAATCAGATGTTACAATCCTTTTGTTTGCACAAAATTCGACAAAGCAACGGCGGTTAGGCTAGTGTATTTTGCATGATATTTCTAAAGCCAATTAGGATAAAGAAATGTCTTCAAAGTCAAGGCTCTAAGAAAAAAAAGTTCTGGATATTTTTGTCAGTTTGTAGTTTACGCACTAATATCAATATCAGTAACGATTCTATTTGAACTTTTAAAAAAACTTTTAAAAAAAATGTGACTCAAAAACGTTTCGTTCTTTTCACTGGCTTTAAAATGCACAAAAACGAAGCAATCAGAATTTACAGTCCTTTTGTTTGCTCAAATCTGAACAAAGCAATGACGGTTAGGCTACTTTATTTTGCATATTATTTATAAAGCTAATTAAGATTAAGAAATGTCCTCAAGGTAAAGGCTATAAGAAAAAAAAGTTCTGGATATTTTTGTCAGTTTGTAGTTTACGCACTAATATCGATATCAGTAACGATTCTATTTGAACTTTCTCCAAGTTGATCAAATTTTTCTCGAAATGGTTCATGATAAAAAAAATAGTTTGGGACAAGAAAAAAAAACCTAAAATAATGTCGTGAAATCATTTTCAACACGCAGAGCAGGTGGGTGTTGGGATTGAATCATAGAGAAACAACAAATTTACTTTTTTTAAAATGTGACTCAAAGACGTTTCGTTCTTTTCACTGGCTTGAAATTGCATACAAACGTGCCAATCAGGTTTTACAATCCTTTTGTTTGCTCAAAATTTGAAAAAAGCAACGACGGTTAGGCTAGTTTATTTTGCATGATATTTCTAAAGCCAATTAAGATGAAGAAATGTCTTCAAAGTCAATGCTATAAGAAAAAAAAGTTCTAGATTTTTTTTTGTCAGTTTGCAGTTTACGCACTGATATCAATATCAGTAACGATTCTATTTGAGCTTTCTCCAAACTGATCAAATTGGTCTCTAAACGGTTCATGATAAAAAAAATAGTTTCGGACAAGAAAAAAAACCCTAAGATAATGTCGTGAAATTATTTTCAACACTCAGAGCAGGGGAGCGCTGGGATTGAATCATAGAGAAACAACTAATTTACTTTTAAAAAAAATGTGACTCAAAGACGTTTCATTCTTTTCACTGGCTTGAAATTGAATACAATCGAGCCAATCAGGTGATACAATCCTTTTGTTTGCTCAAAATCTGAGAAAGCAACGACGGTTAGGCTAGTTTATTTTGCATGATATTTCTAAAGCCAATTAAGATGAAGAAATGTCTTCAAAGTCAATGCTATAAGAAAAAAAAGTTCTAGATATTTTTGTCAGTTTGTAGTTTACGCACTAATATCAATATCAGTAACGATACTATTTGAACTTTCTCCAATTTGATCAAATTGGTCTCTAAACGGTTCATGATAAAAAAATAGTTTGGGACAAGAAAAAAAACCTAAAATAATGTCGTGATATCATTTTCAATACTCAGAGCAGGGGAGCGCTGGGATTGAATCATAGAAAAACAACGCATATACTGTTAAAAAAATGTGACTCAAAGACGTTTTCTTCTTTTCACTGGGTTGAAATTGCATACAAACGAGCCATTCAGGTGTTACAATCCTTTTGTTTGCTTAAAATTCGACATAGCAATAATGGTTAGGCAAAAGTTCTGGATATTTTTGTCAGTTTGTAGTTTACCCACTAATATCAATATCAGTAACGATTCTATTTGGTTTTTTTTGGTGTAGTTGTTGGTTATTTTTGTTTGTTCGACTTGATATAAATTCTGAAACCAGTTGGTAGTTGAATTCACCTCTTGGAGACACAATACATAAATTTAATTCAGGAAATTATATAAAAAAAAAATTGAACAAATTCTTTATTAACATTCATTATCGATTGAAGTCGCTTCATAGACAGACAATACAGCAATTTCACAAAATCTAAGTATAAGAGTGATTAAATTCTATATCAGCATCACTTTCTTGGATACATCGGAAAAAGTTGACAAAATCTAAGTATCAGAAAGAATAAATTCATTTTCAAAGTTTTTATCGGATACATCAGATAACAGTCATAAAATCCAAGTTCTATTCATTTTGGCTTCATGTGTTGTTACGTTGAATTTAGATTAGACCGGTTTTTCTTTCTATAGTAGAGACTAGCATATATTTTTAGAGTAGAAAAAAAAATTTGGTTAGTTTCTGAAGTTGATTGTGAGAGTGTTAGGACTCTAAAAAATAGATAGATTTGAGAAAGAGCGAATCATGGGGGATCTACTGTTTATGGAAAAACGTTTGATTCTAGATGACGATTTTCTTGAGCTGTCTATTCAAAGGAAGATATTTTCTCAGGGAATGATTGTCGATATTGACCGTAAACTCTCATTTTTTGTATTTCATTTTTTTTAATGACACCCTCCGGCGCGCTGGAGGGTGTCATTAAATAGTGGAATTTATGAAGAAATTGCTCTGCATTGGACAAATTGAAAATTGTTTGTCATAAAAAGAGAGAGAAAAAAAAGAAAAGAATTGTCCGTTTATCGACATTAGCTAGTTTAATTGCTCTAGCTTGCACACACACACACACACACACACACACACACACACACACACACACACACACACACACACACACACACACACACACACACACACACACACACACACACACACACACACACACACACACACACACACACACACACACACACACACACACACACACACACACACACACACACACACACACACACACACACACACACACACACACACACACACACACACACACACACACACACACACACACACACACACACACACACACACACACACACACACACACACACACACACACACACACACACACACACACACACACACACACACACACACACACACACACACACACACACACACACACACACACACACACACACACACACACACACACACACACACACACACACACACACACACACACACACACACACACACACACACACACACACACACACACACACACACACACACACACACACACACACACACACACACACACACACACACACACACACACACACACACACACACACACACACACACACACACACACACACACACACACACACACACACACACACACACACATATACACACATACACACACACATATATATACATACATACACATACACACACACATACACACCCACACACATACAGACAAAGACACAAATAAACACATACAAAGAGAAACAAATAAACACAAACAGACAAACACAAAGAAAGACACACAAATAAACAGACAAACACACACACACAAACACACACACACATACACACACACACACACACACACACACACACTTACACACACATACACACACACACAGGCATTGTTACTTACTTACAATTTTTTCGTAATTCCTTGAATGAAATTTCTGCATTGTGTATTCAAGAGGTGAAAAACTTTATAATTTAATTTCTGAGTACAGGGGGCGGGCCATGGTTGAAGTTGTTTTCACGTAGCTTTTTTCTAGCCAAAGACTCACATTTGACCTAGAGAAATGTTTTTTATATAATTTTCTTACAAAAATTAGAGTTTACGGTCAATATCGACAAGCATTCCCTGAGAAAATATCTTCCTTTGAATAGACAGCTCAAGAAAATCGTCATCTAGAGTCCTAAAACTCTCACAATCAACTTCAGAGACTACCCAGAATTTTTTTTCTACTCTAAAAATATACGCTAGTCTCTACTATAGAAAGAAAAACCGGTCTAATCTAAATTCAACGTAACAACAAAGGAAGCCAAAATGAATAGAACTTTGATTTTATTACTGTTATCTGATGTATCCGATATAAACTTTGAAAATGAACTTATTCTTTCTGATACTTAGATTTTGTCAACTTCTTCCGATGTATCCGAGAAATGTATGTTGATATAGAATTTAATCACTCTTATAATTAGATTTTGTGAAATTGCTGTATTGTCTGTCTAGGAAGCGACTTCAATCGATAATGAATGTTAATAAAGAATTTGTTCAATTTTTTTTTTTATATAATTTCCTGAATTAAATTTCTGTGTTGTGTCTCCAGGAGGTGAATTCAACTATCAACTGGTTTCAGAATTTCTATCAAGTCGAACAAACAAAAATAAAAAACAACTACACCAAAAAAAACACAAATAGAATCGTTACTGATATTGATATTAGTGCGTAAACTACAAACTGACAAAAATATCCAGAACTTTAGCCTAACTATTATTGCTATGTCGAATTTTAAGCAGACAAAAAGATTGTAATACCTGAAAGGCATGTTAGTATGCACTTTCAACCCAATTAAAAGAACGAAACGTCTTTGAGTCACATTTTTAATAAGAAGTAAATTCGTTGTTTCTCTATGGTTCAATCCCAACGCTCCCCTGCTCTGAGTGTTGACAATGATTTCATGACATTATTTTTGGTTTTTTTTTGTCCCAAACTATTTTTTTATCATGAACCGCTTAGAGACCAATTTGATCAACTTGGAGAAAGTTCAAATAGAATCGTTACTGATATTGATATTAGTGCGTAAACTACAAACTGACAAAAATATCTAGAACTTTTTTTTCTTATAGCATTGACTTTGAAGACATTTCTTCATCTTAATTGGCTTTAGAAATATCATGCAAAATAAACTAGCCTAACCGTCGTTTCTTTGTCGAATTTTGAGCAAACAAAAGGATTGTAACACCTGATTGGCACGTTTGTGTGCAATTTCAAGCCAGCGAAAAGAACGAAACGTCTTTGAGTCACATTTTTTAAAAAAGTAAATTCGTTGTTTCTCTATGATTCAATCCCAGCACCCCCTGCTCTGAGTGTTGAAAATGATTTGACGACATTATCTTAGGTTTTTTTTTCTTGTCCCAAACTATTTTTATCATGAACCGTTTAGAGACCAATTTGATAAACTTGGAGAAAGTTCAAATAGAATCGTTACTGATATTGATATTAGTGCGTAAAATACAAACTGAGAAAAATATCTAGAAATTTTTTTTCTTATAGCATTGACTTTGAAGACATTTCTTCATCTTAATTGGCTTTAGAAATATCATGCAAAATAAACTAGCATAACCGTCGTTGCTTTGTCGAATTTTGAGCAAACAAAAGGATTGTAACACCTGATTGGCACGTTTGTATGCAATTTCAAGCCAGCGAAAAGAACGAAACGTCTTTGAGTCACATTTTAAAAAAGAATAAATTCGTTGTTTCTCTATGATTCAATCCCAGCGCTCCCCTGCTCTGAGTGTTGAAAATAATTTCACGACATTATCTTAGGTTTTTTTTTCTTCTCCCAAACTATTTCTTTATCATGAACCGTTTAGAGACCAATTTGATCAACTTGGAGAAAGTTCAAATAGAATCGTTACTAATATTGATATTAGTGCGTAAACTACAAACTGACAAAAATATCTAGAACTTTTTTTTCTTATAGCATTGACTTTGAAGACATTTCTTCATCTTAATTGGCTTTAGAAATATCATGCAAAATAAACTAGCATAACCGTCGTTGCTTTGTCGAATTTTGAGCAAACAAAAGGATTGTAACACCTCATTGGCTCGTTTATATACAATTTCAAACCAGTGAAAAAAACGAAACGTCTTTGAGTCACATTTAAAAAAAAGTAAATTCGTTGTTTCTCTATTATTCAATCCCAACCCCCCCCCCCTGCTCTGCGTGTTGTAAATGATTTCACGACATTATTTTAGTTTTTTTTTGTTTTTTTTTTCTTGTCCCAAACTATTTTTTTATCATGAACCATTTAGAGACAAATTTGATCAACTTGGAGAAAGTTCAAATAGAATCGTTACTGATATCGATATTAGTGCGTAAATTACAAACTGACAAAAATATCCAGAACTTTTTTTTTCTTATAGCCTTTAATTTTAAGACATTTCTTCATCTTAATTGGCTTTAGAAATAACATTCAAAATAAAGTAGCCTAACCGTCGTTGCTTTGTCGAATTTTGAGCAAACATAAGGATTGTAACATCTGATTGGCTCGTTTGTATGCAATTTCAAGCCTGTGAAAAGAACGAAACGTCTTTGAGTCACATTTTTTTAAAACGTAAATTCGTTTTTTTTCTATGACTCAATCCCAAAACCCCCCTGCTCTGAGTGTTGAAAATGATTTCACGACATTATTTTAGATTTTTTTTTTCTTGTCCCAAACTATTTTTTTATCATGAACCGTTTAGAGACAAATTTGATCAACTTGGAGAAAGTTCAAATAGAATCATTACTGATATCGACATTAGTGCGTAAACTACAAACTGACAAAAATATCCAGAACTTTTTTTTCTTATAGCCTTGACTTTCAAGACATTTCTTCATCTTAATTAGCTTTAGAAATAATATGCAAAATAAAGTATCCTAACCGTCGTTGCTTTGTCGAATTTTGAGCAAACCAAAGGTTTGTAACACTTGATTGCTCCTTTTGTATGTAATATGAAACCAGGGAGAAGAACGAAATATCTCAGAGCCACATTTTTTTTAAAAGTAAATTCGATTCTTTTAAATAACTTAATCACAACACCCCCTATTCTACGTGTTGAACATTATTTTACGAGATTATTTTAGGTTTTTGTTTTTTCTTGTCCCAAACTATTTTTTTTATTATGAACTGTTTAGAGACAAATTTGATCAATTTGGAGAAAGTTCAAATAGAATCGTTACTGATATTGATATTAGTGCGTAAACTACAAACTGACAAAAATATCCAGAACTTATTTTTTCTTATAGCCTTGACTTTGAACACATTTCTTCATCTTAATTGGCTTTAGAAGTATCATGCAAAATAAACTAGCCAAACCGTCGTTGCTTTGTCGAATTTTGTGCAAACAAAAGGATTGTAACACCTGATTGGCTCGTTTGTATGCAATTTCAAGCCAGTGAAAAGAACGAAACGTCTTTGAGTCACATTTAAAAAAAAATTAAATTCGATGTTTATCTATGATTCAATACTATTAGTGCGTAAACTACAAACTGACAAAAAACTAGAGTTTACAGTCAAAAACCCTGATTAGCTTAGATTTTTCGCTAGCAACTCGCCCTCCACTATGATTTCGCTAATACATCCTTCTGCGAGTCAGCTCACAGTCCAAAAAGACACCCAAAGTCCAAAGAGACACAAATATCCAAAAGAGACATACACAGTCCAAAAAGACTCAAACAGCCCGCAGAGACACGTGAAGCCCAAAGAGACACGCATGGACAAAAAACCACAAACACCCCAAAAAGTCACACAGTCCAAAGAGACAGGCACAGCCTAAAGACACACACATATCACGAAGAGACACCCACAGCCCAAAGAGACACATAGAGCCCAAAGAGACGCACACGGCCCAAAGAGACGCACACATCCAACAGAGACACACAAAGCCCAAAACGACACAAACATCCAAACGAGACACACACAGACCAAAAAGATTCAAACTGCCCAAAGAGACACATACATCCCAAAGAGACACACACAGGATAAAGAGACACATACCGCCCTAAGAGGCGCACACAGCCCAAAGAGACACACACAGCCAAAAGAGACAAAAACCATCAAAGAGACACATACAGACAAAACAGATTCAAACAGGCCAAAGAAACACACAGAGCCCAGAGAGACACACACGGCCATAAGATACACAAACAGCCAAAAGATACACACACCGACCAAAACGACTCAAACATCCCAAAGAGACACAAAGAGCCCAAAGACACACACACATCCCAAAGAGACACAAACAGCCAAAAGAGACGCACACAGCCCTAAGAGACACACACAGCCCAAAAAGACACACACATCCCAAAGAGACACACACCCCAAAGAGACAAACACGGACCAAAAAGACTCAAACAGCCTAAAGAGACATACACAGCCCAAAGAGACACAAACACCCCAAAGAGACACACACAGCCCAAAGAGACAAACACAGACCAAAAAAAACTCAAACAGCCTAAAGAGACTAAAATTTTTTATTTCAACACATCCACAAGGGGTTTTCACTAGCAGCTCGGTCCATCGTACAGCACTATAAGTACTCTAAGAGATCTTTCTGCCATCACCCCACCACTTATGTATTATACGGAACACATCGAAGAAGTAAAGCTATCCGTTATTAAAATTCTTTTCTTGTCATCTATACCCCTCTTAGTATCAACTTCTTCGTATAGTATAATGTTAAACTATTTTAAATTGACAACACTGTCCAAAAATCATTTGTGTATTATACAGTACACAATCATCCCATCTCCCCCAAAACAATTTTCAGCCATTTCTTGTTAAAATTTCTTATTTCCAGACATTCATAGTGATTTATTACTAGAAGTTCGGCCCATTGCGCAGTACTATAAGTACTCTAATAGATCCTTCTGCCATCACCCCATCACTTATATATTATGCGGAAACTGTCGAAAAAGTAAAGCTATCCTTTATTACAATTCTTTTCTTGTCATCTACACCCCTCTTAGTATCAACTTCTTCGTATAGTATAACGTTAAACTATTTTAAATTGACAACACTGTCCAAACATCACTTGTGTTTTATACTGTACACAATCATCCAATCTCCCTAAAAATCCTTTACAATAATTTCTTGTTAAAATTTTTTATTTCCAAACATTCATACTGATTTTTTACTGGAAAGTCGGTCCCACTACACAATACTATAACTACTCTAAGAGACTCTTCTGTCTTCACCCCATCACCTAAACATTATGAGGAACCTGTCGAAGAAGTAAAGCTATCCGTTTTTACAATTCGTTTCTTGGCATCTACATCCCTCTTAGTATCAACTTCTTCGTATAGTATAACATTAAACTATTTTAAATTGACAACGCTGTTCAAACATCACTTGTGTATAATACGGTACAAATCGAAGTATTTGCAAATGCTAAACCCCTTTTTTCCACCTTAATAGGATCAAATTCGCATATCCTACACTCCAATTCGCAAATCCCTTACCTCTTTTTTGCAAATGTCAATAAAACAATTCTGATTGTAGCGTCCAATTTTTTAATAACAAACTACTCTCGAGTTACACTCCAATCCGGAAATCCCTTACCCCTTTTTTTTGCAAATGTCAATCAAACAATTCTGATTGTAGCGTTTACTTTTTTAATAACAAACTACTCTCAAGTTACACTCCAATCCGCAAATCCCTAACCCCTTTTTGCAAATGTCAGTCAGACAATTCTGATTGCAACATCCAATTTTTAATAACAAACTACTCTCGAGTTAAGGCAATCTTCCAAATAACATGCGTTGACAGCTTTTTAAAATGTCTACTCTTGTGCAATTCTTATCAATCACAAAAACCATGCCAGCTTTTTAGAATGCTCACGTGTAAGTTTAGTGTCTCAGGCATGGGTTTTCTTGTCCTATTTCATGTATTTTTTCATGTAGGTTCAGTGGTGCCTATTATCGTACTCAGGCTTGTAGGTTTACTATCAATAGATGCATTACTACTGCAATTTGTATGCTGGAGAAAATTTTGAGGCAATTTTAACAACATACACCCTTTTAAAAATCTGGACACAAATAGTAGTGTTTAATTTAGTTTCGTACCTCCTCTAGTTGATCTGCAATGGAAAACTTGATACCATTCGCAAAAAAGTCTGTTTACTTTCTTTGATAGCTTGGATACACTTACGCTATTTTGATTTGGTTAAATTTTAAGAGCAGAAGTAGCCCCGAAAGTTTGAACATAATATCTTCAGTCGTTCTTGGGATACTGCTGAGATGCTTTATTGAGAATTAGCATTAACAAAGTGCATTTTGATTTAATCTTAAAGCAACATTTAGTTTTTAAACATAGAGGCAAATGGGAGGGTGGGGTGGGAGGGGGATTAATTTCATTCCAATCACTTTCGACTATTAAAAAGGGCATCTACCCTTTCTATTTTCAATTGAATGTGCCCTTTTCGAATTTCCTACGACAACTCATTCGATACGAAATGTCCTGGTCCAAACAACAACAAAGACAAAAAAATAATACATTATACCCACATCGATCTTTACTATAAAAATGTCAAGCCTTCTAATCACTTTCGACTATTAAAAGGGGCAATAGGCCTTTCGATTTAAAATCGGATGAACCGTTTTTGAGTTTCTACGTCAACGCTTTCTATAAACACCTTATATGCCCCCAGGGCCTAAATTACAACCCTTACCCTAAGGGCTTTGAGGGTGGTTGTCATCCTTTAAGACCTAATCACCAGAACTTTCAACTACATTAAACAAAATGACTATCTCAAAATTTTGATTGGGTATGTTTGGGAAAATGGGAGGGGGGGGGGCGTGAGAGGAGCGTTAGTCGCTCTCCAAACACTTTCATCTATTAAAAAGGCAATAACCCTTTCAATATCCAATCCAATGAGCCCTTTTGAAGTTTCTAAGACAACGCTTTCAATAAAAACCTTATATGCCCTCAGGGCATAACTTCTAACCCTTTTCCAGGGGACTGGGAAGGGGGGTATCATCCTCAAGGAACTAATTTCCAAAACTTTCTGCTACGTTGAACAAAATAGCTATCTGAAAATGTTGGTTGGATGTGTTTGGGGGAATGGTGGGCGTGAGAGGGGGTTATTTACCTTCCAATCACCTTTGACTACTAAAAAAGGCACTAGGCCTCTCAATTTCCAATTGAATGAGCCCTTTTTGAAGTTTTTACGACAGCTCTATCCATAAAAACCTTATATACTCCCAGGCCATAACTTACAACCTTTGCCCTGGGGGCTCTGGGGGTTTGTCTTCCTTAAATTCATAATTTCCAGAACTTTCAACTACATTGAACAAAATGGCTATCTCTAAACTTTGATTGAATGTGTCTGGGGAAATGGTGGTTGTGAGAGGGGGGTTAATTACTGTCCACTCCCTTTCGACTATTCAAAAGGGCAATTTCAGTTTCCAATCAAATGAGCCCTTTTTTAAATTTCTACATTAACTTTCTATATAAACCTTATATGAGTAGAAGGGGGGGTGCCAGTCGTGACGGGGCTCCTTATATGGGCATAGAATACTGACGGGGCACCAAATATGGGCATAGAGTCATTAGGGAGAACACTTGGTTAATGGGGTCAATGACCTAAATTTCCAAGGTCGATGTTGTTGTTGTTTTAAGTGCACGCTCTCAGCAAATGTCAATGTCTATGTTGTTGTTGTTGTTTTTGGCACGCTCTCAGCGAATGTTAACAGTTTCCCGGAAACAGTTAGATCACGTGTTTCCTTCTCAGCCAATCAGCGAGTCGGATACATCCTCCGTCTCAGCCCATCAGCGGGCTGGTTATATAGTAGCGGCGGAGGGACTATAAAGAAAGGATTTTTGCTAGGGTTTTATTAGTCTGTGAATAGAATTCACTAAGTTTTTAGTTAGCAGTGTAATAACATGAGTGAACAAGTTGAGCTAGAAATATCCTTTTATTGCAACTGTTCTATTTGTAAAGGACATTTTCATGATTTTGAGTATTCACATGAACCTACTGAATGTTTAGATAGCTTAGTGGGAGAGACAGATGAGAAGAATCTGGAGGAAACGAGAAGAAAAATTATATGTGACATGGAGAGAAATTTATATCGATTGCAAGTAAGCTCAGATAAAAGAAGGATTGGTATGATAGAAAAGGAGGATCAAAAGAAGAGACTGGTAAAAGAGGGCTTTCTCTATAGTGTAAAAGACAGCAGTGAAAACCCAAGGAAAAATGTGTATAGTGCAAGATATAACTCGGATTATTATGATGATTATGCTCCAAGAGTAGAGAAAAAGTGGCCCTTTGAGAGACAACATAAGAGGACATTCTACGAAAAGGATTTTAAACAACGGACACCATGGTGGAAGTGTTCTCATATACCATTTTACGATAAATCCCATTTTTGATATGCTTGAAAAGTTTTATACCATAATCATACAATAAATTTGTTTCTGCTATTTTTATTTTCTCATACTAGATATGTATAGAATAAGGATACCCGCAGAGACTTCTGTACATGAATAGTTCAGTTTCATTAAATCACTCCATAGAGTAGGCCTACTATCAGTCCACAACCACGTTTTCTATCAATGATATAAAAAAATCATTCTTCTATATATTTTTATTCAACTGTCAAATCAATATATAATACTTTTAAATATATGACCTCATCATCCTCCACTAACTCGTCCTCAATGGTAATTTCTTCAATTTGAGGTGACGGTATTGTAAGTAGTTGAATGCTATCATCATCATCATCGTCTGTTTCGATATTACTCAGAGTGGGCATATTAACATATAGACGATCATCATCTTCGATACACAGTCTCCCTGAGGGTCCCCTCCTCACCAAATCATCTGATATATACGATAGTCCAGATGATGTATAATGAACTTCTACCACGTCGTCATCCTTATCTGAACTAACAATCTCAGATTTACACAAAAGAAGCTCCTCACTTTCTGTGAGCTCCCACTCGGTCCATACATCCTAAAAAGGTTGAGAACACTATGGTCAAAAGCTCTGTGGAAAGGTATAGTCTTCATGAATATACTGAGGGGTGTTCTATAAATGTAATAAACAGGGTTACTTATTATTTTCATTTTATCTATAATTTTGTATGTCTAAAATTCATCAATTAGCCAGATTTGGTTTTTTTTTATTATTTTTTACATACGGAGCGAGATTTAATGTCATTGATAGAAGCCTGTATGAGATTTAATGTCTGTGATAAAACCAGGAAAAAAACCTTTCCAAGAACTATGTTTTTCAATGAAAAGTAAAGAGCTACGACATTAAATCAAAGGGAGCAGAAATAAAGTTGAATAATTGCTTAAACGTAAATTTTCTGTAAACATACTTATAATTAATCACTCCTAAAAAGGTAAGTATAGACCGCTCATCCTCTTTGGTGGGGGAGCATGCACAGCTGTGTCCTTCTGGGTCGACTAGGTGCTGTAGTGAGTTGTTTTTAATAGGAGTACATTATTTTTGAAGATTTAAATGAATCGGATTAGTTAAACCAAGCTTATAAATAAAAATTCTATTAACAGTTAATTTTGTACCGACTACATAAATATTTAAGACCAAGTGCACCACGATGCACCATTGTGGTCTGAGAAATTCAAAAGCTCAGAAACTCAATACATAGTTTTCGATAATTTCAAGTCGAATACTATCTAAGAATTTTATTTCTACAACACTTAGACCTTCCTTAGGTTGAAGTGCTGTTTTACACTACAAAATGGTAGAAAATCCCGCATTACTTGAGTACATTATACGTTTTGTCTCTTACCATTTTCCACATTAGCATGATATGTTATCACGTAAAAAAAAAAAATATCAAATAAACACGTAGACTAAACTTGATGAAACTTGTATATTTGAAATCAACATTTAAAGCTGATTCTTTGATGTATCTATTTGTATCAAAATTCCGTTTTCTAGAGTTTCGGATACCATTGAGCTGGCTCGCTCCTTACTTACACTTCGTTACCACGAAATGTTTTATTAATTAAAAAAACTTTCAACAAAATAAGTTTTTCAAAGAAAAGTAAATAGCTACTACATTAAATCAAAGATGAGAATAAATAAATTTAAATAATTTTTAAAACTTATACTTATTTAAAATTACATACTATTTAAAGTGACAAAAACTCTTTACCACAAGAGGACACTTTTCAAATAAAATTAAAGAGCTACTAAATCAAAGATATGATGAAATAATAACGAATATTTGTTCAAACGTAAACTTATGTTTAGCGATAAACTTATTAGAGTGATAAAAAACTTTCTCTCACAAGAGGACACTTTTCGAGTAAAAGTAAAGAGCTACCAGACTAAACCAAAGATATGATGAAATAATAGCGAATAATTGTTCAAACTTAAATATTCTGTATTACGGGAATAGTTTATTTTCGAACCATTATATCTACGAAAGGTTCAATACCTGAGTTAAACTAAGAGGTTTCAATTTCAGGAAAAAATTACATTTTGACAACATTTGACAATTTACCAAATTTAAAGTTTTGTTTAGTTTCAAAATGTTTTCTGTCACTCATCATCTTTTAATCATTCACAAACAATACTAAAGAAAACCACTTCCCACGGTTTATTGATTTTAAATTGTTAAGAAGGCTATTATTTCATTGAAATATACATTTTACATTTTTAATTTTCATGCTTTTGATAAGTATCTTGTCCTTTTGGTGTAAATTGCAGCTGAAGGCTTATCGCAAAATCACCGTTTCAAGTTTTTTCATAATTAAAGGATACGAATCCTAACCATGGGAATGCATTTTCATCATATTTTGCTTATTTTCGTTGGAAAACACACTGAAAAGACATATTATTTAACTCACATCAAACATTGCCGAGCTTGCATTTGAAGAACCTTCCATTATTTTCTATCTTGTCCTCTATTTCAGCATATACTGACTTTTAAAGCTTTTCAAAGCTCTTAAATATACTAACTTAACGGTTATTTATTTACGAAATCGTGCAAACTGTTGATTTAGAACAATAATTACCTTTCTATATATCAATTAACACTCACTAGAATTGCCACTTTTCACTCGCGAAGAATGGTTTCAAAAAAATACTTCTTACATTGCATAGACTAATTGTGTCAAACGAGACATCTTCAATGCAGATTAATTAATTGTTACGTTCAATTTTGTTTTGGACATAGGAGAGCATCAATGGGAAGTGAGAATTTCTGTAAAACTATCAAAGATTGATCAACTCTGCGATTTCACACTTCTTGTGTAATGTGATTTCACACTTCTACGTACGCGTACGTAGGCTAAGCTAGTCTAACCTAAATTAACCTAACCTAACATAATCTAACCTAACCTACCAATCCAACTAAGATGGTGTCGGTCTCTACCATGCGTACATGTTTGAACCGAGCGTGGGGGGAGGCGGTGGGGGAGGGGGGGCACTGAAGGTTCAGCGATACGAACCTAAATAATCCTAACCTAACAGAATCTAACCTAACCTAACCATTCACCTAACTGTTTGTCTGTCTCTAACCTAATTCAAAGGATTTCAAGAGCGATGGTTGAGGCGGTGGGGGAGCTCCACACCTAAGAACTTTTCTTTCTCGTACGCAGGCTAAGCTAGTCTACCCTAAATTAACCTAACCTAACATAATCTAACCTATCCTAACCATACACCTAACTTTTTGTCTGTCTCTAACCTAATCTAATCTAACATAAGTGATGTACACCTAGGTAAATATTTAAATATATTGAAAATACGGTCCTGGAAATTTTCATGCCCCCCTCCTGTGAATTGAGTTCTAGTCACTTTAATTCCCAATGAAGTGAGTCCATTTCAATGTTTCTGTGACTAGTCCTTCTGTGAGTACTTAGAAAATATAAAATGATATATCCAGGATATTCTTAAACCTGATTCCCCCTCCCCTCGCGTCATTTAAGTTGTAATAGCTCTGATTTTGGAGCATATTTCAAAATATCTTTTATCAATTTTTCTTCTTTTTTCTTTCTGATTACACAAGAAGTGTGAAATCACAGAGTTGATCAATCGTTGATAGTTTTACAGAAATTCTCACTTCCCTTTGATGCTCTCCTATGTCCGAAACAAAATCGAACGTAACAATTAATTAATCTGCATTGAAGATGTCTCGTTTGACACAATTAGTCTATGCGATGCAAGAAGTATTGTTTTGAAACCAGTCTCCGCAAGTGAATAGTGGCAATTCTAGTGACTGTTAATTGATATATAGAAAGGTAATTATTGTTCTAAATCAACAGTTTGCATGATTTCGTAAATAAATAACCGTTAGGTTAGTATATTTAAGCGCGTTGAAAGGCTTTAAAAGTCAGTATATGCTTAAATATAGGACAAGATAGAAAATAATGGAAGGTTCTTCAAATGCAAGCCCGGCAATGTTTGATGTGAGTTCAATAATATGTCTTTTCAGTGTGTTTTCCAACGAAAATAAGCAAAATATGATGAAAATGCATTCCCATGGTTAGGATTCGTATCCTTTAATTATGAAAAAACTTGAAACGGTGATTTTGCGATAAGCCTTCAGCTGCAATTTACACCAAAAGGACAAGATACTTATCAAAAGCATGAAAATTAAAAATTTAAATTGTATATTTCAATGAAATAATAGCCTTCTTAATAATTTAAAATCAATAAACCGTGGGAAGTCGTTTTCTTTAGTATTGTTTGTGAATGATTAAAAGATGATGAGTGACAGAAAAAATTTTGAAACTAAACAAAAATTTAAATTTGGTAAATTGTCAAATGTTGTCAAAATGTAATTTTTTCCTGAAATTGAAACCTCTTAGTTTAACTCAGGTATTGAACCTTTGGTAGATATAATGGTTCAAAAATAAACTATTCCCACAATACAGGAAATTTAAGTTTGAACAATTATTCGCTATTATTTCATCATATCTTTGGTTTAGTCTGGTAGCTCTTTACTTTTACTCGAAAAGTGTCCTCTTGTGGGAAATGCAAAATACGATGAAATTACGTTCCCATGGCTCTAATTCATATCCTTTAATTAGGGAGATCAAGGCTTGGTATGAAAAAGGAATTTTCAGTGAAAGACTCATAAATATAGCTCTTAATATGGTTTTTCAGTGTTTTTTCTAACGAAAATAAGCAAAATATGACGGAATTATGTTCCCATGGTTCTAATTCATATCCTTCAAGCAGGGGGGTTAAGACTTGGTAAGAAAAATGAATTTTCAGTTAAAGACTCAAAAATATAGCTCTTAATATGGTTTTTCAGTGTTTTTTCCAACAAAAATATGCAAAATACGACGAAATTACGTTCCCATGTTTCTAATACATATCCTTCAATTAGGGGGTCAGGGCTTGGTAAGAAAAAGGAATTTTCAGTGAAAAACTCAAAAATATAGCTCTTAATATGACTTTTCAGTGTTTTTTCTAACGAAAATAAGCAAAATACGACGAAATTACGTTCCCATGGTTCTAATTCGTATCCTTTATCGGGGTGTTTTTTCTGTGTGTGGGGTAAATACCAGCTATCGTAAAAGGATATGGAAAGATAAAAAATACCGTTAATACTTTAAATGCATCAAACAAGGCATGCTCAATGCAGATTAAAACCAGAAAAGAACAGAAACACCTAAAAATAAGAAATTAGGCTGACTTATATAGGCTGAATTTTGAACGGCTTAGTGAGCCGTAATTCTTCTTTCTCAGATTCAAAAAAGGATGCAATTAGTATATTTCACGAAATTTTTTTAAGTTGTGCTTTCTTAGTGATAAATGCTTTTCTAAACAAAATTATGTTTAATAACTTTCCTTCTTTGAAAAGGGGCAAATTATTTCAATACTAACTTTTTTCTCTTCTTTTTAAGGCAAATTGTGAAGAATGCCTGTCGCCGCCACCCGCTAAGAAAGCGAGGGCCAATAATGCGCCCCCTGCGAGGGCTACAGTTGTGCAGTATGGTCGCTGGCCGAAGCCCCCAAATACACTGGCCAATCCAACCTTCATATCGACTATTCAAGACCGACACTGCCTGTACAAGCCGCAGCCCAATTTGTACAAGAATGTAACGCCACCGGTCCCTCCACCCTCCAACCTGCCCTACCCGGACATTCGAGCACCCAAAGCCCATACCGATTTTGCAAATGTATGCATTTTTCCCACCTATCTATTTCTTGCAATGTTTTTTAGTCTTTTCTTTTTCACTATTTTTCAACACTGTAAAAGTTTGTCTCAGAGATATTAAAAAAATTTAAGTTTGAACAATTATTCGTTATTATTTCATCATATATTTGGTTTAGTCTGGTAGCTCTTTACTTTTACTCAAAAAGTGTCCTCTTGTGGGAAATGCAAAATACGATGAAATTACGTTCCCATGGTTCTAATTCATATCCTTTAATTAGGGGGGTCAGGACTTGGTACGAAAAAGGAATTTTCAGTGAAAGACTCATAAATATAGCTCTTAATATGGTTTTTCAATGTTTTTTCTAACGAAAATAAGCAAAATACGACGAAATTACGTTCCCATGGTTCTAATTCATATCCTTCAATTAGGAGGGTCAGGGCTTGGTATGAAAACGGAATTTTCAGTGAAAGATTCACAAATATATGTCTTAATATGGTTTTTCAGTGTTTTTTTCCAACGAAAATAAGCAAAATACGACGAAATTACGTTCCCATGGTTCTAATTCGTATCCTTTAATTACGAAAAAACTTGAAACAGTGATTTTGCGATAAGCCTTTAGCTGCAATTTACACCAAAAGGACAAGATACTTATCAAAAGCATGAAAATTAAAAATGTAAAATGTATATTTCAATGAAATGATAGCCTTCTTAATAATTTAAAATCAATAAACCGTGGGAAGTGGTTTTCTTTAGTATTGTTTGTGAATGATTAAAAGATGATGAGTGACAGAAAACATTTTGAAACTAAACAAAACTTTAAATTTGGTAAATTGTCAAATGTTGTCAAAATGTAATTTTTTCCTGAAATTGAAACCTCTTAGTTTAACTCAGGTATTGAACCTTTGCTAGATATAATGGTTCGAAAATAAACCATTCCCGTAATACAGAAAATTTAAGTTTGAACAATTATTCGTTATTATTTCATCATATCTTTGGTTTAGTCTGGTAGCTCTTTACTTTTATTCGAAACGTGTCCTCTTGTGGGAAATGCAAAATACGATGAAATTACGTTCCCATGGTTCTAATTCATATCCTTTAATGAGGGGGATCAAGGCTTGGTATGAAAAAGGAATTTTCAGTGAAATACTCATAAATATAGCTCTTAATATGTTTTTTCAGTGTTTTTTCTAACGAAAATAAGCAAAATATGACGAAATTACGTTCCCATGGTTCTAATTCGTATCCTTTAATTATGAAAAAACTTGAAACAGTGATTTTGCGATAAGCCTTCAGCTGCAATTTACACCAAAAGGACAAGATACTTATCAAAAGCATGAAAATTAAAAATGTAAAATGTATATTTCAATGAAATAATAGCCTTCTTAATAATTTAAAATCAATAAACCGTGGGAAATGGTTTTCTTTAGTATTGTTTGTGAATGATTAAAAGATGATGAGTGACAGAAAACATTTTGAAACTAAACAAAACTTTAAATTTGGTAAATTGTCAAATGTTGTCAAAATGTAATTTTTTCCTGAAATTGAAACCTCTTAGTTTAACTCAGGTATTGAACCTTTGGTAGATATAATGGTTCGAAAATAAACTATTCCCGTAATACAAAAAATTTAAGTTTGAACAATTATTCGCTATTATTTCATCATATCTTTGGTTTAGTCTGGTAGCTCTTTACTTTTACTCGAAAAGTGTCCTCTTGTGGAAAAAAGTTTTTTAACACTCTAATAAGTTTATCGCTAAACATAAGTTTACGTTTGAACAATTATTCGTTATTATTTCATCATATCTTTGATTTAGTAGCTCTTTACTTTTAGTTGAAAAGTGTCCTGTTGTGGGAAAGAGTTTTTGTCACTTTAACTAGTATGGCATTGGACATAAATTTACGTTTGAACAATTATTTAAATTTATTTCTGCTCATCTTTGATTTAATGTAGTAGCTCTTTACTTTTCTTTGAAAAACTTATTTTGTGGAAAGTTTTTTAATTAATAAAACATTTCGTGGTAACGAAGTGTAAGTAAGGAGCGAGCCAGCTCAATGGTACCTGAAACTCTAGAAAACGGAATTTTGATACCAATAGATACATCAAAGAATCAGTTTTAAATGCTGATTTCAAATATATAAGTTTCATCAAGTTTAGTCTGCGTGTTTATTTGATATTTTTTTTTCTCACGAGATAACATATCAAGCTAATGGGGCAAATGGTAAGAGACAAAACGTATAATGTACTCAAGTACAGCGGGATTTTCTACCATTTTGTGGTGTAAAACAGCACTTCAACCTAAGGAAGGTCTAAGTGTTGTAGAAATAAAATTCTTAGATAGTAATCGACTTGAAATTATCGAAAACTATGTATTGAGTTTCTGAGTTTTTGAATTTCTCAGACCACAATGGTGCATCATGGTACACTTGGTCTTAAATATTTATGTAGTCGTTACAAAATTAACTGTTAATAGAATTTTTATTTATAAGCTTTGTTTAACTAATCTAATTCATTTAAATCTTCAAAAATAATGTACTCATATTAAAAACAACTCACTACAGCACCTAGTCGACCGAGAAGGACACAGCTGTGCATGCTCCCTCACCATAGAGGATGAGCGGTCTATACTTACCTTTTTAGGAGTGATTAATTAGAAGTATGTTTACAGAAAATTTACCTTTAAGCAATTATTCAACTTTATTTCTGCTCTCTTTGATTTAATGTCATAGCTCTTTACTTTTATTTGAAAAACATAGTTCTTGGAAAGGTTTTTTTCCTGGTTTTATCACAGACATTAAATCTCATACATGCTTCTATCAATGACATTAAATCTCGCTCCGTATGTAAAAAATAATAAAAAAAACCCACATCTGGCTAATTGATGAATTTTAGACATGCAAATTTATAGATAAAATGAAAAAAATAAGTAACCCTGTTTATTACATTTATAGAACACCCCTCAGTATATTCATGAAGACTATACCTTTCCACAGAGCTCTTGACCATAGTGTTCTCGACCTTTTTAGGATGTACGGACCGAGTGGGAGCTCACAGAAAGTGAGGAGCTTCTTTTGTGTAAATCTGAGATTGTTAGTTCAGATAATGATAACGACGTGGTAGAAGTTCATTATACATCATCTGGACTACCGTATACATCAGATGATTTGGTGAGGAGGGGACCCTCAGGGAGACTGTCTGTCGAAGATGATGATCGTCTATATGTTAATATGCCCACTCTGAGTAATATCGAAACAGACAATGATGATGATGATAGCATTCAACTACTTACAATACCGTCACCTCAAATTGAAGAAATTACCATTGAGGACGAGTTAGTGGAGGATGATGAGGTCATATATTTAAAAGTATTATATATTGATTTGACAGTTGAATAAAAATATATAGAAGAATGATTTTTTTTATATCATTGATAAAAAACTTGGCTGTGGACTGATAGTAGGCCTACTCTATGGAGTGATTTAATGAAACTGAACTATTCATGTACAGAAGTCTCTGCTGGTATCCTTATTCTATACATATCTAGTATGAGAAAATAAAAATAGCAGAAACAAATTTATTGTATGATTATTGTATAAAACTTATCAAGCATATCAAAAATGGGATTTATCGTAAAATGCTATATGAGAACACTTCCACCATGGTTTCCGTTGTTTAAAATCCTTTTCGTAGAATGACCTCTTATGTTGTCTCTTAAAGGGCCACTTTTTCTCTTCTCTTGGAGCATAATCATCATAATAATCCGAGTTATATCTTGCACTATACACATTTTTCCTTGAGTTTTCACTGCTGTCTTTTACACTATAGAGAAAGCCCTCTTTTACCAGTCTCTTCTATTGATCCTCCTTTTCTATCATATCAATCCTTCTTTTATCTGAGCTTACTTGCAATCGATATAAATTTCTCTCCATGTCACATATAATTTTTCTTCTCGTTTCCTCCCGATTCTTCTCATCTGTCACTGCCTCTAAGGTATCCAAACATTCAGTAGGTTCATGTGAATACTCAAAATCATGAAAATGTCCTTTACAAATAGAACAGTTGCAATAAAAGGATATTTCTAACTCAACTTGTTCACTCATGTTATTACACTGCTAACTAAAAACTTAGTGAATTCTATTCACAGACTAATAAAACTATAGAAAAAATCCTTTCTTTATATTCACTCCGCCGCTACTATGTAAGCAAGCCCTCTGATTGGCTGAGAAGGGGGATGTAACCGACTCGCTGATTGGCTGAGAAGGAAACACGTGATCTAACTGTTTCCGGGAAACTCATAACATTCGCTGAGAGCGTGCCAAAAACAACAACAACAACATTGACCTTGACATTCGCTGAGAGCGTGCACATAAAACAACAACAACATCGACCTGGGAAATTTAGGTCATTGACCCCATTAACCAACGTGTTCTCCCTAATGACTCTATGCCCATATTTGGTGCCCCGTCAGTATTCTATGCCCATATAAGGAGCCCCGTCACGACTGGCACCCCCTTTCTACTTATATGGCCCCAGGGCATAACTTACAACCCTTGCACTGACGGCCCTGATGGGGTTATCATCCTAAAAGACCAAATTTCCAGGACCTTCGACTACGTTGAACAAAATTGATATCTCAAAATTTTGATTGGATGTGTTTAGGAAAATGGTGGGCGTGAGAGGGGGTTAGTTGCCCTTCAATCACTTTTGACTATTAAAATAGCACTAGCCCTTTCCATTTCCAATTGAATGAACCCTTTTTGAAGTTTCTACAATATCGCTTTCTATAAAAAACCTTATATGCACTCAGGACATAACTTACAACCCTTGACCTGAGAGCTGTGGGGGGGAAGGGGTTGTCATCCTTAAGGACCTAATTTCCAAAACTTTCAACTACGTTGAATAAAATGGCTATCTAAAAATTTTGATTGGATGTGTTTGGGGAAAAGTTGGGCGTGAAAGAGGGGTTAGTTGCCCTAAAATCACTTTCGAGACTGCTAAAAAGGCAACTAGCCCTTTGAATTTCCAATCGAATAAGCCCTTTTTCAAGTTTCTACGACAGAGATTTCAATAGAAACCTATATTCCCCTAGGGAATAACTTATAACCCTTGCCCTGAAGACTGTGGGGGGAGTGTTCTAATCAAAGGTATAACTTCCTGAACTTTAAACTGCGTGGAACAAAATGGCTATCTCAAAATTTTGATTGGATGTTTTTGGGGAAATAGTTGGCGTGGAAAGGGTGTTACATGCCTTCCAATCACTTTCGACTATTAAAAAGGGCACTAGCCACTTCAATTTCCAATCGAATGAGCCCTTTTTGAAGTGTCTACGAAAATAAGTGCTATAAAAACCTTATATGCCCCAAGGGCATAACTTACAACCCTTGCCCTGAGGGCTCTGGGGGGCTGTCATCCTCAAAGATCTAATTTCCAGAACTTTCAACTACGTTGAACAAAATGGCTATCTTAAAATTTAAATTTGATATTTTTGGGGAAAAGATGGGCGTGAGAGGGGGGTTAGTTTCCCTCCAATCACTTTTGACTATTAAAAAGGGTACTAGCCCCTTGAATTTCCAATAGAATGAGCTCTTTTTTAAGTTTCTACAACAAAGCTTTCTACAAAAACCTCATATGCCCCAAGGGAGTAACTCACAACACTTGCCCTGAGTGTTTTGGGGGAGTTTCCACTTCAAAAATATGATTTCTATGTGGAAATCAACTACGCTGAACAAAATGGCTATTGCCCTCAAATCACTTTTGACTATTAAAAAGGGCACTAGACCTTTGAATTTCCAATCGAATGAGCCCTTTTTCAAGTTTCTGCGACAAAGATGAAACTTATATGCCCCCAGGGCATAACCTATAACACTTGCCCAGAAGACTGTGGGGGGAGTGTCCTGCTCAAAGGTGTAATTTCCTGAACTTTAAACTGCGTGGAACAAAATGGCTATCTCAAAACTTTGATTCGATGTGTTTGGGGAAATGGTGGGCGTGAAAGGGGTGTGAGTTGCCTTCCAATCACTTTCGACTATTACAAAGGGCACTAGGCATTTCAATCTCCAATCGAAGTAGCGCTTTTTGAAGTTTCTATGACAACGCGTTCTATAAAAAACCTTATTTGCCCCCAGGGCATATAAGGGGGGGCATCATTCTCAAAGACTTAATTTCCAGAACTTTCAACTACGGTGAACAAAATAGATATCTTAAAATTTTTATTGGATGTGTTTGGGGGAAAGGTGGGCATGATAGGGGGGTTAGTTGCCCTCCAATCACTTTCGACTATTAAAAAGGGCACTAGCCATTTCAATTCCCAATCGAATGAGAGTAGATACCCATCACGAGGTCCCACGAGTCACCCCTGCTGCCATCTACAATTTAGTCTAACTCTGTACGAACACCAAATATGGGCATAGAGTCCCTAGGGAGAACACGTGGTAATGTCAGTCCCACGAGTACACCAAATATGGGCATGGAATCCCCAAGAAGAATGATTGCATAATCGAAGTGGGTCAATGACCTCTTTTTCCAAAGGTCGATTTATTTGTTGTTGTTGTTTGGCCAAGTGCACGCTAGGGGAGAATGTGAATATCCAGGAATAGGAAACAGGATCTCGTGTTTCCTTCTAGACCAATCAGAGGCTCGGATACATATCCTTCTAGACCAATCAGAGGCTCGCTTACATATGGTTTTCCCCATTACATAACAATTCGCCCTTGAGATTTCGTATATAACGGACATGCGTTGTGATTAAACATTCAGAAAGTTCCAGGACACAATGGATAAAACACTGAATATTATCGACCTTGAAGCTTCATCTGCAATGATTAACAGTGTGAGTACATTTTCATTTTTTATTTTCAAAATAAAATTACTTTCCTTGGTCACTCTCCAGTATATTCAGGTAAGTCCCCCCTCCCACGCTAATACAAAAACTCCCCCATGCTATCTTTATACTTGATACAAAACATAAAATATGTTCTTTTTACTACACAATCCTAACCCCCCCCCCCCCTCAAAACACTCCCCTGTTTTTACAAGTATAATTCTTCCAACAGAAATAAATTTATTCTTTCTGTAAGCCTATCTAAAAGTTAAAGTCAACTTTATGTCAATCCCTTAGCCATTAAGCCGCTAAATTGACAAAACATTTCCGCAAGATTATAATTAGCTGACACCCCCACAATTGCACTTCCTGCATGTCAATCCTTACATTATCGGTTTAGCCAAAGGTTCCACAGATCAAAAAAGGATTGTTTTTCCAGTCAAATTAAAAACACTTTCACGTAGAAAGAGATTGCTGTTTATTAAGCTTGTGGATTCGCAACGTGTATGGAAGAGTGAAACGGGTTATTTCCAAAAATAATTACTAAAATTATTTTTAGGACTTGGGTGAAAAGTGGGGAGGGGGAGGGAAGGGGCAATACCTCAATTCTAACACCCTCATTGAAAAATGAAAACAAAGTGTTTCTTTGCGTGAAAAGTAAGGGGCTGGGATGTCTTTGAATAAGATTTTTTAATTAATTAAAATAGCATTTGATTTCTGAGTTTAGTATTTTTTACTTTTTGTTTTACTGAAAATACTGGGGAGGGGGTTTCTTAGTGATAAATGCTTTCTAGACAAAATTATGGGTAGGGGGGGTGGGGATACTAATTTTCCTTCTGTAAAAAAAGGGGGAAATTATTTCCATACTAACTTTTTTCTTTTCTTTTAAGGACAATAGTGAAGATTGTGTGCCCCCTCCATCTAAGAGAGCAAGAGAGGGTGAGGCTGCCCCAATGCAGCCTGGCAGAAAGTTAAAGAGAGAGTGGGCGGATAACTACAATGCCGCAGCTACGCAAGATCATGAAATAACCGGCCCGTCACCCCCATATCATACATTGTCGAGGGTCTTAGGAGCTGCCCCGCCTATACATGATCATGAGGTTGCCCTCCAACACGCGCTACCCGGGCCATCTGGTACCCAAGTGCAGCCGGGATTTGCAAATGTGAGCATTTTTTTTCTTACCTAACTTATCAGGTATATCTAAACATAGCCATTTTCATCGCGCAGTAAAAGTGTCTCAGAGATATTAAAAATGTTATTTTCTCTATAATCCCACACCCCTTGTTTTAAATTTCTCTGCTCCCCCTCCCTCAGAGATATCTAAATATAATGTTTTTTTTTGCTTTGTCAAACCACACTCTTCTTCTAATCTTTCCAATTTTCTCTGTTCCCCCACTATAGGCCAATAAACTGTTGTTATCTCTTCGCTATCTCTTAATAATATTTTTAGCTAATTTCTAGTCAATTACTGTTAGAGAGTCTTTTTATCTCAAAATGTTATTTTCGCTAGAATATTATAGTTTTAATTTTTGACATAAAGCTCCGCACAAGCATATAAATAATTTTGTCACCCCTTTTCCTGTTTTGTTTACATTAGCGGTTAGGTTAGGCCAAGTCTAGGTTTTCAATGCTTTTTACGTAATTCTGTGTTTGTCTGAAAATAGCGGAGAACTAACCTGTCTGCAAAATTAGCGATAGATATTTAGGACGTAATCTCTATTTGGAGAAGTGAAACGAGTTATTTTCAAATTAATGTCTAACAATATATTTAGGACATTGCTGAAAGGGGGGAGGGGGACATGCCTCACTTCTATCACCACCATTGTAAAGTGAAAAAACAAAAAACTGTTTCTTCACGTGAAAAGTATGGGGCTGGAATTTCTAAGAAAAAGATAGCTTTTTGCGTCGCGGAGCCTGGGAAGCATGGCGGTCACTATGACAGCCGGGAAGCGCTGTTGGGCCCAGATAGGGAAGCGGCGCGGGAAGCGCCGCGCTGGCCCGATGGGCCGGCTCGGAGGGGGAGCATTAAATAGTGGAAATTGGGAGGGGTGGAGTTGTTTGAACAAAATCAAATTGCCTTCTATGTCATCTTTTAGATTGTAAATATCTTATATTAAGTTGGAAATTGGAAATTTCAGAATATATGGAGAGGGATCAGTGAATTAACCAAATGCTACTATGTGCATACTGCTACTACTACTAAGTGCGTTTTAAATAATACGTGTATAATAATCCAAATTTTAAAAATAGGGTGATTTGAACACTTTGAAAATAAGCTATTTTTCATTTATAGGTTGCATTGGTACCATATTCCATGTCGCCGTCCTCATCAGTTGGAGGAGAGGACGCACCGGTGGACATCCACAGCAATTCACCATGGAGTGGTAATTCACTTGAAATACCAGATTATATTGATGATTTTTTAAATGTAGATTATAGCGCAGTTGAGCAGGGGGACTTACCTTTGCCGAGTCCAAACACCTTACAGCTTTTAAATGATTTTACCAATGAATTAACTGGGAATCCTCTAGCCCCCAATGATTACATACTTCCACTTCAAACAACTGAAGTGGATTCGCATACCCCAAATATTAAGCAATTTGGAGGGGGAGGGGGTGTTGATGATATACAAGAGGGGGAGGGGGAGGGAGATAATAACCAATTTACGACTTTTCCCGAATTTCAATTATCTAATACAATTTTAAATGCAATAGTTGTCTACACTGCAACTTTTGGAGATCTGTTTAATTCACTTATGGGGGGGAAATTTTGTGTTTGACCCCGTAGAAGTTGTGCATGACTATGTAGATAGAATTAGTGCACTGCTAGAGAACCAAATTCAATTATGGGGAGGGGGGAGGGAATCAATGAAGGTGTCAATTATCTTAATGGTATGCTATGTAATTGAGGGGAAAGGTGAAGTTAACAATAATTATATACACTCTGAGATGCGTGTGATCTATCTTACTTTAAAGAATTTTGAGAGTGTTGTTTTCAAGTGGATACGTCATATTATTGCGCATCTTGAGAACTTTAAACGAAAATGGGAGTGGGTCTGTAGTTCATTATATTGAAAATTTAAGCGTGAATATTTGTAAATTTAAGAAAGATTTTATTTTAAGAGGGGGGCTGGTGGGTATGATAGGGATACCGTTTTAAAATATAAGCCAGATTTAGAAGGATGTCGTGGTGTCCAGTGGATTTGTTTTGAATCCGGTCAAAAATGTTTCAAGTATGCTTTCCTTATATAAACATTCGAGCCTCTAGCAGATGACGCTACCAAGATGAATTTAAACGACTGGGCTGTGCATGGGATGGAAGGGTACAATTTCCCCATTGTAGATTTTTCTTTTTTAGAAGGGAAATACCCAGTAACGCTAAGATCTATTGATATTTTTGAAAGGGCCAATGCCCATTTAAATATCGGCGTTACTCTGGTTCAGTATGAAACTGAATTTGAAGATGGGGTTCGTTTAAAAAAGAAGGGGATGGTTTTCCCTGTAAGGGGCCCGTCAATTGATTTGTTCAAAGACTGGGTTTGGTTGTTGTATACACCACCATCTAGTGACTTTGCCTATTCAATTGGCCATTTTAATCCGATCACAGAGATAAGTAGAGTTCCGGGGGAGGGTAAGACTAGGGAGACACGTTTCTACTGTCCAACATGCCTCTCTAGATTTTGGACTGAATTAAAGTTGCAAAATCATGTGAGGCATTGTAGACGGCATGGCTACCAGACAGTGGAAAAGGGTTTCAGGGGATAGGGCCATTTTACGTTTTAAAAATTTTCAAAACACCCTCCTCCAGTGCAACAAAATATCTTTGGACTGTGAAGCTAAGCTGGTGGAAGTGAACGATCCTCGATTTCCAGAAAGTCAGAGACCACAATCACTTCTGGCAGGAAATATCCTCTGGGGGTAGTAATTTTAGAGGGGTAGCGCATCAATCGTGTAACTTAAATTTTAGCCAGCAGTTTCTTATCCCAGTTTTTATTCACAATGCAAATTATGATTTAAAATTTATTTTACCGGCACTGGCACGTATGCACAGGGAGGGAGGGAGAGTAGACAGTCCATGGGTATATAATTCATTTACCTATAACATTATTCCCAAATCGGCCGAGAAGTTTTTGCTTCTCGAGCTGAAATGGCAGGTAGTAAATAATGGGCTTACGTGCTGCAATAAAATCAGGTTTTTAGTTTCCTTTAGTTTTTTTCCCAAGGCATTGAGTCACTTGATTCAAGTGCGGAAAAGCGACAATTTTGATAGCTTTCCCTTGCCTAAACAACACTTTCAAGACAGTAAAATGTATGACCTATTGACCTGCAAAGGTGTATACGCATACGACTATTACTGTTCTGGCACTCGCTTAAGCGAGGTGAAACCACCTCCAATTGATACTTTTTACAATTCACTGACCAGGAGTGAATGCACAGCCGAGGACTATGAGTTTGTCAAGAAGGTGTGGGCTAAGGGGAATTGTAAAAATGGGTGGGATTATTGTAGACTGTACTTGGCCAGTGACGTTTTAACTCTGTTGGATATAGTCTGCAAGAACACAGACCAAATCTATTCAGAGTTCGGGTTAGATATAGGTTATTATTTTCCCACACCACATTTGGTGATGGATTTGATTTTAAAAATTAGTAGGGAGGAAATAGGCCAAATCACCGATGTAGATCAGCACCTTTTTGTAGAGCGTTCAATGAGGGGAGGGTATGTTTTTCATGGGGACCGCGTCTTGTCAACCGATCCGAGTGGACAAAACACCGGTGCAAAGTCAAATGCAGTGTTATTGAATATGAACTCATTGTACCCCTCGGCAATGTCCCACTACTCTTTGCCATGTGGGAACTATCTATGGCTTGAGAATCCTTGTGAGTTCCCCGACATTACCACCGTCGAGGACAGTGGGCCACAAGAATGGTTCTTTGAAATTGACGGGAACATTCCACTGGCGCTTCACGATTCAGTCAGAGATTTTGTTTTTCCCTGTATCAATCGACCCGTGAGCAGGGACTCACTGAGTCCCTACAATCGATCATTGGTTGAGGATATGGGGATGCACTGGACCCCTCTAAACAAAAACTGATTTCTGATTTGGACCCTAAGGATAATATTGTTGTTCACCATGTGCTTTTGCACTGGATGGTGAACAATGGTTTAAAGATCACCAAAATACATAGAGTCCTGCAATTCAATCAGAAAGCATATCTAAAGACGTTTATTGACACTTTTGTCGATAAACGCTCAAAGGCAAAATCCAAAGTAGAGATGGAAATTTACAAACTCATCCTAAATTAAGCGTTTTGCAAAATTTGTGTAAGTATACGGAAAAGAACTCACTGCGACGTTGTGACTGACCATGTAGAGTGGGCAAGAATTATTACCGATCCCAATTTTACATCGTTCACAAGCACAGAGGCTGGCATGGTTCTTCTACACAGGAAAAAGCGAAATATGGTACTGAACAAGAATATAGCAGGAGGTAGTTCAGTACTTGAAATTTCCAAAAAGCTCATGTTGTCGTTTTTTACAATGTGTGCAAGGTGCAATGGCCACGGGAGGGGGAGGTTCAAGTTTACTATGGGGATACTGATTCTCTGCTGTTAAAGGTAAAAACTGAGGATTTATTGGGTGATCTAGAAAAGGGGGAACACATCAGCTCGCGGATGGATTTCACCAACTGGAATCCATCCCTCTACCCCGAGTTGGTGAAACGTCAAGCCCCCAACCAACTATTGATGTTAAAATCAGAGACGGGGAGTGATTTTATATCCAGGGGGGTGTTCCTGGGTCCTAAAGTTTATTGCGTAGAAACTCATAATGGGGATGAAAAGCAGGCGTGTAAAGGGGTGCCTAAACATTTTGTAAAGAGCAATTTCAACATGAGTGTGTACAGAGACTGTGTGGAAAGTAGCCTAGTACCGAGAGCAAAAGTGCTTGCAATTCGCTCTCTACAGTATAAAAATTATACTGTAAGAGTGGAAAAGAATGCAATGTCGTGTGTATCCGACAAAGTCTATGTGCTCGAGAATGGTGTGAGTGTGCTGCCACATGGCCACTACCGTATTTCAGACCGAGTTGAATGCATAGACTATCGCAATCAACTTGGTCTGGATAAATTAACCTAACCTGACTAACCAACTAACCCAACCACCACCAATCTTTCATAAATTAACTAACCCAATCTCATTTTAACCCAACCTCAACTAACGCAGCCTAACCTGTAGCAGCAGTGAGGACAACTATTGTACAGTTTTTTCGCCCCCGTGGCTCCCGGGGGTGGGGGCCCTTCCCGCGGCCACTCCCAGGGGGTGGGGGGTCCCGCCCGCGACCGCCCCAGCGGCCCCTGGGGGACCCCTTTTAAATTCATAATGTTCAACTGTGCTAGTTCATGTTTCAAGTGTTTTTTTCTGTTGTTTTCAAGTGTTGTTGTACAAAAAAGTGTGCTACTGTGTGTACTAATGTACATAAAGTGTTCTTTCTGACCAAAAAGTGTTTTAAGACAATAAGTTTTGTTGTTGCTGTTCATGTACAAAAGTATTTTTTTATATGTTGTACATAAAGTACAACATTTTTATGTTGTTGTACATGTTGAACAAATAGAGATTTCATGTTGCAAATAAATGACCATGCAATATTGTTTTTGTCAGGTTCTTGTTGAACAAGTGTTATTCTAATGTTGTTGTTCATGTTGAACAAATAAAGTTTTCATATTGCAAATAAATGACCATGAAATATTGTTTTTTTGCTGTTGTTCTTGTTAGTGTAGATAGATCTATGGGAAAGTTATTGCTACTACTACTTATTCATTGGACAATTATGGTTTAAATTTAGTTATAATCCAACTGTTGTCAACAGCAGCAACAGCATGTATCAATT